>NW_020263288.1:0-2575 GCF_003255815.1 Theropithecus gelada | reverse complement strand
ATGATTCAGCTTCCTTCCCTGTCCTTGGGAAAGAGTATATTCACCCTCGGAGAAGGCATGAGGAATCATAAAACCAGATCTTTTCTTCCAAATCAGTCAAGAAATGTTCACTGAAATGTTGCTATGGTAAAAATAAAAGTGATTTTATGATATTCAAATGCATTTCCATTACCTTCTGAAAGTTCTTATTATGTCAAATGGTTACATTTTATAACTTTTTTTTTTTTTTTAAGATGGAGTCTTGCTCTGTTACCCAGGCTGTTGTGCAGTGGCGCGATTTCGGCTCGTTTCAACCTGCACCTCCCTGGTTCAAGCCATTCTCTGCCTCAGCCTCCCAAGTAGCTGGGATTACAGACGCCCACCACCATGTCCAGCTGATTTTTTGTGTTTTTAGTAGAGACAGGGTTTCACCATCTTGGCCAGGCTGGTCTTGAAGTCCTGACCTCGTGATCCACCCACCTTGGTTTCCTAAAGTGCTGGGATTACAGGTGTGAGCCACCGCTCCCGGCTGCATTTTATAACTTTAAGTACAATTTCTAAGGAAAAAACACCGTGTCGATAGCATAAACAACCAGCCCAGGTTAGGGTGTGCATTAGCTCAGGGCAGCAGCCTATTTGACCTGCTTTCAAAACTGAAACTCAGGCCAGGGGCGGTGGCTCAAACCTGTAACCCCAGCTCTTTGGTAGTCTGAGGCCGGCGAATCACTTGAGCCCTGGGGTTTGCAAATAGCCGGGGCAACTTGGCGAAACCTCATTTCTACAAAAAGTACAAAACTTAGCCACGTATAGAGGCACGTTCCTGTAGTCCCAGCTACTTGAGAGTCTGAGGTGGGAGGATCACTTGAGCGTGGGAGGTAGAGGGTTGCAGCGAGTTGAGATCATGCACTGCACTCCAGCCTGGGCAACAGAGCCAGACCCTGTCCCAAAAACAAAACAAAGGAAACAAAAAAAATAAACTTCAGATTTCCAGATAGAGGTGCGTAGCCTTCAAATTGCAGATACTAGCTAGAAAAAACCGTGGCATCAGACAGCAGAGGGAAAACATTTTCCCATTCTTCCCAGACCTCCTCTGAGTCTGGTGTTACAGATTAAGTATAAAAATAACCCTTTGGTTTCACCACATACAAGGCCGTGGGGATACAGTGGTGAACAAAACATTGTCCCTGGCTTCTACAAGTTTATTAGGAAAGCTAGACAAACAAGTAGGAGATTACATTTGTGCATGAACTCCTATGACTAGGAAAGCAGATTGTTAAGAGAAAGCATAACTCAGATCAAGGAAGGCTTCCTGGAGGGACATGAAATATCTTGACTCTGCAAAATAGCATCATCCCCGAACATGACCTTTTCAACCTGGATGTTTCCACTAGGTGGAGCTACTGCTCTCTCATCCGGTGAGTCTAAGGTAAATCATAACTTCCCTGAATTGAGCTTTTGAGGAAGTAAGTTAAGAAGCAGGTTTCAGAGACAGGAGTATAGAGCTGCACCATCCGGGGATCCACAGCCATTTCGGTGTCAGGATCAGCTGCATCAGGGCTGTAGTTATCCTGTATCTGCAAACGCTGCCTCATGGCCTCAGTGCCTTGAATCACAGTGAACCCAAAAAGGAAGGGAAAAATGAGCCAGGCGTGGTGGTGTGCACCTGTAATCCCAGCTACTGGGGAGGCTGAGGCAGGAGAATCGCTTGAACACGGGGATCGGAGGTTGCAGTGAACCGAGATGGCGGCGTTGCACTCCAGCCTGGGCAACAGAGCGAGACCTCCATCTTGAAGAAAATAAAAACAAAAACAAACAAACACAAAACACAACAAACAAAACAAACCAAAAAGGGAGGGAAGAAGGGGGCCACTTGGACTTTCTAGTTCCAGCAGGGAGAGCCTGGAGGCTTAGCCGGCTGCTGCCTTTGCTTGTCACTGCCACAGGGTGTCAGTGTTGACAGATGGTCCCACACAGTACCATCAAACCAAGTGGGTCTGCAGATCCAGGTTCCCAGCTGCTGTGGATCTCTGAGGGAGGATGATCTCCTTCTTCCAGGCCTGGTCCAGCTGCGCGTGTCCTCTTGCTTGGGTTTCCAGGGTTCCAGTTCTTAGAGCTCAGTAGTTTGGAAGAGCTGTCCCGCAACGGTCTTCAGAGTAGGCTGGGTTACTTGGAACCCTTGTAGACTTGGAAACTCTGTTTGCTTTCCTTCCCGAAGGATCCACACCACCAGGGGTCAGGCAGCCCCTTCTCACTGATTCTTTCTTTCTTTCTTTTTTTTATTTGGAGATGGAGTCTCGCTCTGCCTCCCAGGCTGGAGTTCAGTGGTGTGATCTCGGCTCACTGCAACTTCCACCTCCTGGCTTCAAGCAATTTTCTTGTCTCGCCTCTGGAGTAGCTGGGATTACAGGTGTGTGCCACCATGTCCCGCTAATTTTTGTGTTATTAGTAGAGACAGGGCTTCATCATGTTGGCCAGGCTGATCTCAAACTCCTGACCTCAGGTGATCTGCCCACCTCTCAAAGTGCTGGGATTTCAGGCTGAGCCACCACGCCCGGCTTCATTGATTCTTAAAGCAGGAAGGGTCTCACATCTCTCT
>NW_020263287.1:1855-2529 GCF_003255815.1 Theropithecus gelada | reverse complement strand
TTTCATCGGAGGATATTTCCTTTTTCACCATAGCCCTCTATGGGCTTACAAATATCACTTTGCCAATTCCACAAGAACTGTCTTAGCGAAAGGATTCTTGAGGGGAAAGCTGTAACCCTGTGAGATGATTTCACAGAACACAAAGAAGTTTCTCAGAAAGCTGCTTTCTCTTTCTTATCGGAGGATATTTCCTTTGGCCCTATAGTCTTCAAAGGGTTCCGAAATATCTGTTCTCAGATTACACAAAAGTAAGGCTAGCAAAGAGATCCACGAAATACAGATGTAACTCTGTGAGATGAATTAAGAAAACACTAAGCAGTTTCTCAGAAAGCTTCTTTCCAGATTTCCTCAGAGGATATATCCTTTTTCACCATAGCCCTCTATGGGCTTCCAAATATCACTTTGCCAATTCCACAAGAACTGTCTTAGCGAAAGGCTTCTTGAGGGAAAGCTGTAACTCTGTGAGATGATTTCACAGAACACAAAGAAGTTTCTCAGAAAGCTTCTTTCTCTTTGTTATCGGAGGATATTTCCTTTGGCCCTAGAGTCTTCAAAGGGATCCGAAATATCTGTTCTCAGATTCCACAGAAATAATGCTAGAAAAGAGATCCACGAAATACAGATATAACTCTGTGAGATGATTTAACAGAACACTAAGCAGTTTCTCAGAAAGC
>NW_020263287.1:0-1759 GCF_003255815.1 Theropithecus gelada | reverse complement strand
GAGGGGAAAGCTGTAACTCTGTGACATGATTTCACAGAACACAAAGAAGTTTCTCAGAAAGCTTCTTTCTCTTTGTTATCCGAGGATATTTCCTTTGGCCCTATAGTCTTCAAAGGGATCCGAAATATCTCTTCTCAGATTCCACAGAAATAAGGCTAGCAAAGAGATCCAGGAAATAGAGATGTAACTCTGTGAGATGATTTAACAGAACACTAAGCAGTTTCTCAGAAAGCTTCTTTCCAGATATCATCGGAGGATATTTCCTTGTTCACCTTAGCCCTCTATGAGCTTCCAAATATCACTTTGCCAATTCCACAAAAACTGTCTTAGCGAAAGGCTTCTTGAGCGGAAAGCTGTAACTCTGTGAGATGATTTCACAGAACACAAAGAAGTTTCTCAGAAAGCTTCTTTCTGTTTCTTATCCTAGGATATTTCCTTTGGCCGTATAGTCTGCAAAGGGATCCGAAATATCTGTTCTCAGATTCCACAGAAATAAGGCTAGCAAAGAGATCCACGAAATACAGATGTAACTCTGTGAGATGAATTAACAGAACACTAAGCAGTTTCTCAGAAAGCTTCTTTCCAGATTTCATCAGAGGATATTTCCTTTTTCACCATAGCCGTCTACGAGGTTCCAAATATCACTTTGCCAATTCCACAAGAACTGTCTCAGCGAAAGAATTCTTGAGGGGAAAGCTGTATCCCTGTGAGATGATTTCACAGAATCCAAAGAAGTTTCTCAGAAAGCTTCTTTCTCTTTGTTACCGGAGGATAGTTCCTTTGGCCCTATAGTCTTCAAAGGGATCCGAAATATCTGTTCTCAGATTCCACAGAAAGAAGGCTAGCAAAGAGATCCACGAAATACAGATGTAACTCTGTGAGATGATTTAACAGAACACTAAGCAGTTTCTCAGAAAGCTTCTTTCCATATTTCATCGGAGGATATTTCCTTATTCACCATAGCCCTCTATGGGCTTCCAAATATCACTTTGCCAATTCCACAAGAACTGTCTTAGCGAAAGGCTTCATGAGGGGAAAGCTGTAACTCTGTGAGATGATTTCACAGAACACAAAGAACTTTCTCAGAAAGCTTCTTTCTGTTTCTTATCCTAGGATATTTCCTTTGGCCCTATAGTCTTCAAAGGGATCCGAAATATCTGTTCTCAGATTCCACAGAAATAAGGCTAGCAAAGAGATCCATGAAATACAGATGTAACTCTGTGAGATGATTTAACAGAACACTAAGCAGATTCTCAGAAAGCTTCTTTCCAGATTTCATCGGAGGATATTTCCTTTTTCACCATAGCCCTCTATGAGCTTCCAAATATCACTTTGCCAATTAGACAAGAACTGTTTTAGCGAAAGGCTTCTTGAGGGGAAAGCTGTAACTCTGTGAGAGGATTTCACAGAACACAAAGAAGTTTCTCAGAAAGCTTCTTTCTCTTTGTTATCGGAGGATAGTTCCTTTGGCCCTATAGTCTTCAAAGGGATCCGAAATATCTGTTCTCAGATTCCACAGAAAGAAGGCTAGCAAAGAGATCCAGGAAATACAGATGTAACTCTGTGAGATGAATTAACAGAACACTAAGCAGTTTCTCAGAAAGCTTCTTTCCAGATTTCATCGGAGGATATTTCCTTGTTCAACATAGCCCTCTATGGGCTTCCAAATACCACTTGCCAATTCCACAAGAACTGTCTTAGCGAAATACTTCTTGGGGGAAAGCTGTAACTCTGTGAGATGATTTCACAGAACACAAAG
>NW_020263286.1:0-2577 GCF_003255815.1 Theropithecus gelada | reverse complement strand
AATTCCACAAGAACTGTCTTAGCGAAAGTTTTCTTGAGGGGAAAGCTGTAACTCTGTGAGATGATTTCACAGAAAACAAAGAAGTTTCTCAGAAAGCTTCTTTCTCTTTGTTATCGGAGGATATTTCCTTTGGCCCTATACTCTTCAAAGGGATCCGAAATATCTGTTCTCAGATTCCACAGAAATAAGTTTAGCAAAGAGATCCACAAAATACAGATGTAACTCTGTGAGATGAATTAACACAACACTAAGCAGTTTCTCAGAAAGCTTCTTTCCAGATTTCATCTGAGTATATTTCCTTTTTCACAATAGCCCTCTATGGGCTTCCAAGTATCACTTTGCCAATTCCACAAGAACTGTTTTAGCGAAAGGCTTCTTGAGGGGAAAGCTATAACTCTGTGAAATGATTTCACAGAACACAAAAAAGTTTCTCAGAAAGTTTCTTTCTCTTTGTTATCGGAGGATATTTCCTTTGGCCCTATAGTATTCAAAGGGATCCGAAATATCTGTTCTCAGATTCCACAGAAATAAGGCGAGCAAGGAGATCCACGAAACAGAGATGTAACTCTGTGAGATGAATTAACAGAACACTAAGCAGTTTCTCAGAAAGCTTCTGTCCAGATTTCATCTGAGCATATTTCCTTCTTCACCATAGCCCTCTTGGGGCTTCCAAATATCACTTTGTCAATTCCACAAGAACTGTCTTAGCGAAAGGCTTCTTGAGGGGAAAGCTGTAACTCTGTGAGATGATTTCCTGGAGCACAAGGAAGTTTCTCAGAAAGCTTCTTTCTCTTTGTTATGGGAGGATATTTCCTTTGGCCCTATAGGCATCAAAGGGATCGGAAATATCTGCTCTCAGATTCCACAGAAATAAGGCTAGCAAAGTGATCCATGACATACAGATGTAACTCTCTGAGATGAATTAACAGAACACTAAGCAGTTTCTCAGAAAGCTTCTTTCCAGATTTCACCTGAGGATATTTCCTTTTTGGCCATAGCCCTCTATGGGCTTCCAAATATCACTTTGCCAATTGAACAAGAACTGTCTTAGCGAAAGGCTTCTTGAGGGGAAAGCTGTAACTCGGTGAGATGATTTCACAGAACACAAATAAGTTTCTCAGATAGCTTCTTTCTCTTTGTTATCGGAGGTTATTTCCATTGGCCCTATAGTCTTCAAAGGGATCCGAAATATCTGTTCTCAGATTCCACAGAAATAAGGCTAGCCAAGAGATCCATGAAATACAGATGTAACTCTGTGAGATGAGTTAACAGAACACTAAGGAGCTTCTCAGACAGCTTCTTTCCAGATTTCATCTGAGGGTATTTCCTTTTTCACCGTAGCCCTCTATGGGCTTTCAAATATCACTTTGCCAATTCCACAAGAACTGTCTTAGCGAAAGGCTTCTTGAGGTTAAAGCTGTAACTGGGTGAGATGATTTCACAGAATACAAAGAAGTTTGTCAGAAAGCTTCTTTCTCTTTGTTATCTGAGGATATTTCCTTTGGCCCTATAGTCTTCAAAGGGATCCGAAATATCTGTTCTCAGATTCCACAGAAATAAGGCTAGCAAAGAGATCCACGAAACAGAGATGTAACTCTGTGAGATGAATTAACACAACACTAAGCAGTTTCTCAGAAAGCTTCTTTCCAGATTTCATCTGAGGATATTTCCTCTTTCACCATAGACCTTATGGGCTTCCAAATAGCACTTTGCCAATTCCACAAGAACTGTCTTAGCGAAAGTCTTCTTGAGGGGAAGTTGTAACTCTGTGAGATGATTTCATGGAGCACAAGGAAGTTTCTCATAAAGCTTCTTTCTCTTTGTTATGGGAGGATATTTCCTTTGGCCCTATAGGCATCAAAGGGATCGGAAATATCTACTCTCAGATTCCACAGAAATAAGGCTAGCAAAGTGATCCATGACATACAGATGTAACTCTCTGAGATGAATTAACAGAACACTAAGCAGTTTCTCAGAACGCTTCTTTCCAGATTTCATCTGAGGATATTTCCTTTTTCACCTTAGCCCTCTATGGGTTCCAAATATCACTTTCCCAATTCCACAAGAACTGTTTTAGCGAAAGGCTTCTTCAGGGGAAAGCTGTAACTCTGTGAGATGACTTCTCAGAACACAAAGAAGACTCTCAGAAAGCTTCTTTCTCTTTGTTATAGGAGGATATTTCCTTTGGCCCTATAGTCTTCAAAGGGATCCGAAATATCTGTTCTCAGATTCCACAGAAATAAGGCTAGCAAAGAGATCCACGAAACAGAGATGTAACTCTGTGAGATGAATTAACAGAAAACTAAGCAGTTTCTCAGAAAGGTTCTTTCCAGAATTCATCTGAGGATATTTCCTTTTTCACCCTAGCGCTCCTAGAGCTTCCAAATAGCACTTTGCCAATTCCACAAGAACTGTCTTAGCGAAAGGCTTCTTGAGGGGAAAGCTGTAACTCTGTGAGATGTTTTCACAGAACACAAAGAAGTTTCTCAGAAAGCTTCTTTCTCTTTGTTTTCGGAGGATATTTCCTTTGGCCCTAGAGTCTTCAAAGGGATCCGAAATATCTGTTCTCAGATTCCA
>NW_020263285.1:1546-2577 GCF_003255815.1 Theropithecus gelada | reverse complement strand
CAAAGTGATATTTAGAAGAGCATAGAGGGCTATGGTGAAAAAGGAAATATCCTCAGATGAAATCTGGAAAGAAGCTTTCTGAGAAACTGCTTGTGTTCTGTTAATTCTTCTCACAGAGTTACATCTGTATTTCGTGCATCTCTTTGCTAGCCTTATTTCTGTGGAATGTGAGAACAGATATTTGAGAAAACTTTGAAAAGTATAGGGCTAAAGGAAATATCTTCCGACAACAAAGAGAAAGAAGCTTTCTCAGAAACTTCGTTGTGTTCTGTGCAATCATCTCACAGAGTTACAGCTTTCCCCTCAAGAAGCCATTCTCTAAGACAGTTCTCCTGGAATTGGCAAAATGATATTTGGAAGACCATATAGGGCTATGGTGAAAAAGGAAATATCCTCAGATGAGATCTGGAAAGAAGCTTTCTGAGAAACTGATTAGTGTTCTTTTAATTCATCTCACAGGGATACATCTGTATGTCGTGGATCTCTTTGCTAGCCTTATTTCTGTGGAATCTCAGAACAGATATTTCGGATCCCTTTGAAGACTATAGGGCCAATGGAAATATCCTACGATAACAAAGAGAAAGAAGCTTACTGAGAAACTCTTTGTGTTCTGTGAAATCATCTCACAGAGTTACAGCTTTCCCCTCAAGAACCTATCGCTAAGACAGTTCTTGTGGAATTGGCGAAGGGATATTTGGAAGCCCTTAGAATGCTATGGTGAAAAAGGAAATATCCTCAGATGAAATCTGGAAAGAAGCTTTCTGAGAAACTGCTTAGTGTTCTATTAATTCATCTCACAGAGTTACATCTGTATTTCGTGCATCTCCTCGCTAGCCTTATTTCTGTGGAATCTGAGAACAGATATTTCGGATCCCTTTGAAGACTATAGGGCCAAAGGAAATATCCTCCGATAACAAAGAAAAAGAAGCTTTCTGAGAAACTTCTTTGTGTTCTGTGAAATCTTCTCACAGAGTTACAGCTTTCCCCTCAAGAAGCCTTTCGTTAAGACAGTTCTGGTGGAATTGGCAAAG
>NW_020263285.1:0-1466 GCF_003255815.1 Theropithecus gelada | reverse complement strand
AACAAAGAGAAAGAAGCTTTCTGAGAAACTTCTATGTGTTCTGTGAAATCTTCTCACAGAGTTACAGCTTTCCCCTCAAGAAGCCTTTCGTTAAGACAGTTCTGGTGGAATTGGCAAAGGGATATTTGGAAGCCCATAGAGGTCTGTGGTGAAAAAGGAAATATCCTCAGGTGAAATCTGGAAAGAAGCTTTCTGAGAAACTGCTTAGTGTTCTGTTAATTCATCTCACAGAGTTACATCTGTATTTCTTGCATCTCTTTGCTAGCCTTATTTCTGTCGAATCTGAGAACAGATATTTCAGATAACTTTGAAGACTATAGGGCCAAAGGAAATATCCACCGATAACAAAGAGAAACAAGATTTCTGAGAAACTACTTTGTGTTCTGTGAAATCATCTCACAGAGTTACAGCTTTCCCCTCAAGAAGCCTTTCACTAAGACAGTTCTCCTGGAATTTGCAAAGTGATATTTGGAAGCCCATAAGTCTATGGTGAAAAAGGAAATATCCTAATATGAAATCTGGAAAGAAGCATTCTGAGAAAGTGCTTAGTGTTCTGTTAATTCATCTCACAGACGTACATGTGTATTTCGTGCATCTCTTTGCTAGCCTTATTTCTCTGGAGTCTGAGAACAGATATTTCAGATAACTTTGAAGACTATAGGGCCAAAGGAAATATCCTCCGATAACAAATAGAAAGAAGCTTTCTGAGAAACTTCTTTGTGTTCTCTGAAATCATCTCACAGAGTTACAGCTTTCCCCTCAAGAAGTCTTTCGCTAAGACAGTTCTCCTGGAATTGGCAAAGTGATATTTGGAAGCTCATAGAGGGCTACGGTGAAAAAGGAAATATCCTCAGATGAAATCTGGAAAGAAGCTTTCTGAGAAACTGCTTAGTGTTCTGTTAATTCAACAAACAGAGTTACATCTGTATTTCGTGGATCTCTTTGCTATCATTATTTCTGTGGAATCTGAGAACTGATATTTCCTATCCCTTTGAAAACTATAGGGCCAAAGGAAATATCCTCCAACAACAAAGAGAAAGAAGCTTTCTGAGAAACTTCTTTGTGTTCTGTGAAATCATCTCACAGAGTTACAGCTTCCCCCTCAAGAAGCCTTTAGCTAAGACAGTTCTTGTGGAATTAGCAAAGTGATATTTGGAACCCCGTAGAGGGCTATGGTGAAAAAGGAAATATCCTCAGATGGAATCTGGAAAGAAGCTTTGTGAGAAACTGCTTAGTGTTCTGTTAATTCATCTCAAAGAGTTATATCTGTATTTCGTGGATCTCTTTGCTAGCCTTATTTCTGTGGAATCGGAGAACGGATATCTCAGATAACTTTGAAAACTATAGGGCCAAAGGAAATATCCTCCGACAAAAAAGAGAAAGAAGCTTTCTGAGAAACTTCTTAGTGTTCTGTGAAATCATCTCACAGAGTTACACATTTCCCCTCAAGAAGCCTTTCGCTAAGG
>NW_020263284.1:0-8725 GCF_003255815.1 Theropithecus gelada | reverse complement strand
GGGTATATACCCAAAGGATTATAAATCATGCTGCTATAAAGACACATGCACACGTATGTTTATTGCGGCACTATTCACAATAGCAAAGACTTGGAATCAACCCAAATGTCCATCAGTGACAGACTGGATTAAGAAAATGTGGCACATATACACCATGGAATACTATGCAGCCATAAAAAAGGATGAGTTTGTGTCCTTTGTAGGGACATGGATGCAGCTGGAAACCATCATTCTCAGCAAACTATCACAAGAACAGAAAACCAAACACCGCATGTTCTCACTCATAGGTGGGAACTGAACAATGAGATCACTTGAACTCTGGAAGGGGAACATCACACACCGGGGCCTATCATGGGGAGGGGGGAGGGGGGAGGGATTGCATTGGGAGTTACACCTGATGTAAATGACGAGTTGATGGGTGCTGACGAGTTGATGGGTGCAGCACAGCAACATGGCACAAGTATACATATGTAACAAACCTGCACGTTATGCACATGTACCCTAGAACTTAAAGTATAATAATAAAAAATAATTTTAAAAAAAAGAAAAAAAAGTGTAGGAATCTATGTCTGTGCTATCAATGATAAAACTGAAAGATTGAACTCAAATATCTGTCTACAGTTACTGCTATACCAATGCACCAAGTTTTAAATATTCCACCTCCTTCCTATGACTTGAGAAACTAGACACATTCATAGGAATAATAATTGTATTTCTCTAGTGCTTGAGAATCTCACATATTCTATAAACCTTGTATAATGAATTAGGAATCTCAGAATAGTCTGAAGTGTTGAAATCTATGAAGAACAAAACTAAAATAATACAGTAAAATTTCAGTTACCCAGAATGCTTAGCTTTGAATTATTCAACATGGCCCTTTTCTGAACTAACATTTTCTTCCTTTAGGCAATAAACATTTTAATTTCAATAATGTTTGTCAAAAAAAATTGCATAATGAACTACAAACTTCTTAGGGTTGTAAATAATTAGGCTTTATTTTTATAAAAGCAATACAAGTACATAGGTTAAAAATTCAAATAATGCCTCAAAATTTGTAATAAAAATCAGCAGACTCCTGTCCACCCTTCTCAAACCTCAATTCTTCCACGTCACATGCAGCTACATATAAACGTTTAGGCTACTTTTTCTGGCATTTATTTCCACCTAATAAATAGTATAGCTATGCTGTTATTGATTTATGACATTTACGTTATATAACTATACTATATACTCTATGACTTATACTATGTAAACCTTTTACTTTGTGAGAGTATAATTTAACTAATTTATACCATCATCCATACAAACTATTTCTCAATCCTCTTAATGTGATTATCTGAAGACTTGATAAATCAATATTTATTTTTATATCTTATTTTAATTACATAAATATTATTCACAACAGGGACATATAGCATATATCATAATTAAATTTCACTTTATGATCAGTTGCTTTTCTTGCAGTTAGTCATTGCTTTATATTTCTCATATTTGGTGTTCTATTAATTCAGTCCCAAGCTTTCAAAAACTCTCAGTATGACCAAATATGTTATTACTTTCTGTTTATTTTTTCATATTTAACAATTTTATTGAGTAAAATTTAAATACAAGAAATTATATCATTGAAAGCATACAATACTTTGATATAATTATGCACCCATAAAATAATCACCATCATCAAGATAATGAAAATCTTCATCTGCTCCTTTACAAATCTTTCCTCCCGTTTTTTATAAGGCAAACACTGATCTGCTTTCTGTCATTATAGATCAGTTTGCCTTGCAAAAATCATATCTGAATGGAATTATACAGTATGTACACTTGTTTTGTGGGTGTTATTTTATTCAGCACAATTATTTTGATATTTATTTATGTTGTAACATGTATAAATAGTTAATTTATCTTTATTGCTAAATAGAATTCCTTAGCATGGACATATATAGATTCTTTGTCCATTCTTTTGTTGATGAGCACTGGATTATTTCCAGTTTTGGCTATTAAAAAAAATAGAGAGGCTATAAGCATTCATCAAATCTTTGCATGGATACAACTTTCATTTCTCTAAGATAAATATCTAAAGGTGGAATGATTGGGCTCCTATGGGAGGTGTACGATTAATTTTTAAAGAAATGGCTAAACTAATTTCCCAAGTGGTTATACTATTTTAAATTTCCTCTAGCAGTTGTATGAAAATTCTAGTCCCTCATATTCTCACCAAAACTTCCTATGTTATGGTTGCTCTTTTTATTTTTACCTGTTCTCATATGTATAGTGACATCTCATTGTGGTTTTAATTTGAATTTTCCTAATGGCTAATGATATTAACTACTCTTTCACGTGCTTAGTTGGCATCCATATGTTTTTGTTGGCAAAATGTTCATGTCAGTCATTTTGCTCATTTTTATTCAGTTACATGTTTTCTTCTATAAAAGTTAAACTTTTCTTCTATATGTTTTAACAGTCTTTATAAATTCTGAATACGTGTTCTTTATCAGGCATTTGATTTGCATATATTTTCTCTCAGTCTGATGTCTTTTCATTTTCTTAACAATGTCTTTAGACATTGGTTTATTTTATGGACTAAGCTTTGTTATGGTATCTGAGAAATCTTTACCTAACCGAAGGATACAAAGGTTTTGTTCTTTGTTTTTATTCAAGAAGTTTCATAGTGTTAAGTTTACATTTAAATTTAGTCTCTGATTTATCCTGAGTTAATTTTTGCTTATGGTATGGGATTTGGATTGAAGTTCATTTTTTGAATATGGAAATCCAAACATCCTAGAACTATTTATTGAAAAGACTATCCTTTCTCCATTAAGTTGCTTTTGCATCTACATCAAAAATCAGTTGTCCAAATATATTTAGGTTTATTTCTTGACTCTTATTCCATTCCATTGATCTGTTTGTCTACCTTTATAACAATATACACTATCTTGATAACCATTGCTTTATATTAAGTCTTGAAATCAGTCCTTCAAATTTTCTTTTTTCAAAGTTATTTTGGCAATACTGGGTTTTTAAATTTTCATATGAATTTTAGAATTATATTTGCACATTCTACCAAGAAATCCTGCTGAGACGTTGACTGGAATTATGTTGAATCTAGCTTTAGGAAGAACTGATGTCTTAACAATATTAAGACCTATGACATATAAACATGGGTGTAGATCTCCATTTGTTTAGTGATTCTTTAATTTCTCTAAGCAATGCTTTGTGCTTTTCAGTGTACAGATATGTGATATAACAAAGTGAGGTGTAAACCAATAACAGAAATATTATCTCATATATAATGCGACAGAGACAAAATATATGAAACAAAACTGATAGAAGAAATAGAAAAATCTATGAATATAGTTAGAGACTTCAATGCCCTTCGCCCAAATTTATAGAACTAGACAGAAGAGCAGCAAGAATATAGAATAGCTCCACAATACCATCACCTAGCAGAATGTATTCAATACTTATAGACTACTTTAGTGCCAACAGCAGAATATATATACAAATATATTTATATACATAATACATATATAATACATATATGCATATATAATACATATATAAAATATATAATATAAATACATATATGTGTGTGTGTATATATATATTTAAGGGCCCATGGAATGCACACCAAGATGAACCATATCTTGGGCCCTAAAACAAAACCTAAACACATTTAAGAGAAGTGAAATCATGCAGAGTGTGTTCTCTCACTACAATGGAATCAAACTAGGAATCAATAACAGAAAGATAACAAGAAAATCTCCAGGCCAGGCATTATAGGCTCACACCTATAATTCCAGTACTTTGGGAGGTCGAGGCAGGGTGATTGCTAGAGCCCAGGAATTCAAAACCAGCCTGGGCTGTTGGAGGTTGAAAGATTGGGGGTTGTGATCAACTCAGTATATCACTGGAGTATATGAGTAAACAGCAAACTGTTCTTATAAACTCAGAATGTTGGCAAACTGACAAACTGTGTATGACTCCCAGAAGGAATGCTGTGGGCGGTCAGGACCCAGGCAAAAATGTTTCTTGTGATTAGGTACATCTGAGGCCTGTTAGTAGTAATATGAACTGTGATCAATTAAGCAGCTGACCAATCGTTATCTCCTTCTCCTTTTTTTTTTTTTTTTTTTTTTTTTTGAGATGGAGTCTCGCTCTGTCGCCCAGGCTGGAGTGCAGTGGCCGGATCTCAGCTCACTGCAAGCTCCGCCTCCCGGGTTCACGCCATTCTCCGGCCTCAGCCTCCCGAGTAGCTGGGACTACAGGCGCCCGCCACCTCGCCCAGCTAGTTTTTTGTATTTCTTAATAGAGACGGGGTTTCACCGTGTTAGCCAGGATGGTCTCGATCTCCTGACCTCGTGATCCGCCCGTCTCGGCCTCCCAAAGTGCTGGGATTACAGGCTTGAGCCACCGTGCCCGGCCTATCTCCTTCTCCTTGTTCTTGCTACCCAATAAATACAAAGGGCTGTAGAAGCTCAGGGGCTGCTTTTGCTCACTAGAATCAGGGAGCTCTCTTCTTCTTCCCCAGTTCCCCTTCCTTTAAAACATTTTCTTTTGTTTTTTTGTTATCATTTTCTATGTTCATACCTTCGTTCAGTCCTGCATGATGGTCTCAAGCAGTAACAGTACTAACTGCTGTCATGATGGTCTCAAGCAGTAATAGTAGTAACTGCTGTCATGATGGTTGGTCTCAAGCAGTAACAGTACTAACTGCTGTCATGATGGTCTCAAGCAGTAACAGTAGTAACTGCTATCATGATGGTCGCAAGCAGTAACAGTAGTAACTGCTGTCATGATGGTCTCAAGCAGTAATAGTAGTAACTTCTGTCACGATGGTCTCAAGCAGTAAAGGTTTGATCTAAGCTCCCACTTCAAAACCTAGAAAAGTAAGAGCAAAATAAACTGGAAGCAAGGAGAAGGGAAGGACATAATAAAGATAAGAGCAGAAATCAACAATATTAAAAACAGTAAAACAATAGAGAAAATAAGTAAATAAAATAATGGATTCTTTGAAAAATAACATTGATAATCCTCTGGTGAGACTAATAAAAGAGAGAAGACACAAATATCAGTATCAGGAATAAATGAGAAGATATCAGTACAAATCCTATAGACATCAAAAAAATAAGGATCTACTATGAGAAATTCTATGAACATAAATTTACAAATTTCATAATGTGTATGAACTGGATCAATTTCTCAAAAAACACAAATTACAACAAATTGCCTTATATGTAATAGACAATTTGAATAGGCCTATAACTCTTAAGAAAATTAGACTATAATTTTAAAACTCCCCAAAAAGAAATGCAAGCCAAGATGGTTTCCCTGGAGAATGCTATCAAACATTTTTTTAAGTTAATAGTAATTCTAGAAAATCTCTCATAGAAAATGGAATGGGAGAGAACACTTCCAAACTTATTTTATAAAGCTAAATTACTCTGAGACCAAAAATCAGAGATATTACTAAAAGAAACTACCAATCAATATACATCATGAAAATAGATGCAAATATCCTTAAATATATATTAACACATAGAATTCATACACACACACACACACACACACACACACACACACACACACACACATATATATATATATATTTTTAAATACAGAGTCTCACCCTGTTGCCCAGGCTGGAGTGCAGTGGTGCAATCTTGGCTCACTGCAACCTCCGCCTCCTGGGTTCGAGCAATTCTCCTGTGTCAGCCTCCCGAGTAGCTGGGATTACAGGCATGCACCACCACACCTGGCTAATTTTTGTATTTTTAGTAGAGACGGGGTTTCACCATGTGGCCCAGGCTGGTCTTGAACTCCTGACCTCAGATGATCTGCCCACCATGGCCTCCAAAAGTGCTGGGATTTACAGGTATGAGCCACAGTGCCTGGCCACAGCAATATTTTTTAAAGAATTCTATACCATGGCTAAGTGCCATTTATTCACCCATCGTGATTATCTATGTAGAAAATCCCTAAGAATTGACAAAACAAACCAATAAAAATGAAAAACACCCCTGGAACTAATAAATGAGTGTAGCAAGGTTTTAACATACAAGTTTAATACATAAAAATCAACTATGTTTCTGTATGCCAGCAAGGAACAATTGGGATTTAAAATTTTTAAAAAGGTACTATTTATAAGAATATCAAAAGAGTTAAATAGGAAAGTATAAATTTAAAAAATGACAGAATATATATGAGGAAAAATAAAAAAACACTGATGACAGAAATCAAATAATATCTAAGTAAGAAAAGAGATATTTTATATTTTTGTATAAGAAGACACAATATTACTAAAATATTAAGTCTGCCCAGCTTCATCTATATATTCAAGGTCATCTCCAGGAAAATACCAAGTTATTGCGTGGATATTGACAAACTGTTTTTAAATTGGAGACTGGAAAGGTAAAGGAACTAGAATAGCTAAGACAATTTTGAAAAAGAAGAATAAAGTAGATAGAATCAATCTACCCACTTTGAAGAGTTAACACATATAGCTATAGTATTAAAAAATGTGTGTCATTGGCAGAGGAATAGACACACCAATGAATGGATTAGAATAAAGTGCATGGTAGTAGATGCATACAAATATGTCTAGTAAATTTTTCACAAAGTACAAAAGCAACTCGATAGCAAAAAGATACCCTTTTCATCAAATGGTGCTAGAGCAATTGGATATCCACAGATATAAGAACCTTGATAAAAGTCCCATATCTTATATGAAAATTAACTCCAAATGTGTAGCAGATTTAAATTTAAATTATAAAAGTATGAAACTTTTAGGAAAGCATGGAAGACTGTTTTGGGGATCGTGGTGTGGGGAAAGAATTCTTAGACTTGACACTAAAAAGTACCATTTAGAAAAGAAAACATTAAAAATTGTACTTCATCAAAATTAAGAACTTTTGATCTGGGAATGAACTTGTTTAGAAGAAAAGACGGTCGGGGGCGGAGCAAGATGGCCGAATAGGAACAGCTCCAGTCTCCAACTCCCAGCGCGAGCGACACAGAAGACCGGTGATTTCTGCATTTTCAACTGAGGTACTGGGTTCATCTCACTGGGGAGTGCCGGACGATCGGTGCTGGTCAGCTGCTGCAGCCCGACCAGCGAGAGCTGAAGCAGGGCGAGGCATCGCCTCACCTGGGAAGCGCAAAGGGGAAGGGAATCCCTTTTCCTAGCCAGGGGAACTGAGACATACAACACCTGGAAAATCGGGTAACTCCCACCCCAATACTGCGCTTTAAGCAAACAGGCACACCAGGAGATCATATCCCACACCTGGCCGGGAGGGTCCCACGCCCACGGAGCCTCCCTCATTGCTAGCACAGCAGTCTGTGATCTACCGGCAAGGCAGCAGCGAGGCTGGGGGAGGGGCGCCCGCCATTGCTGAGGCTTAAGTAGGTAAACAAAGCTGCTGGGAAGCTCCAACTGGGTGCAGCTCACAGCAGCTCAAGGAAACCTGCCTGTCTCTGTAGACTCCACCTCTGGGGACAGGGCACAGCTACACAACAACAACAACAACAACAAAAAAGCAGCAGAAACCTCTGCAGACGCAAACGACTCTGTCTGACAGCTTTGAAGAGAGCAGTGGATCTCCCAACACGGAGGTTGAGATCTGAGAAGGGACAGACTGCCTGCTCAAGTGGGTCCCTGACCCCTGAGTAGCCTAACTGGGAGACATCCCCCACTAGGGGCAGTCTGACACCCCACAACTCACAGGGTGGAGTACACCCCTGAGAGGAAGCTTCCAAAGCAAGAATCAGACAGGTACACTCGCTGTTCAGAAATATTCTATCTTCTGCAGCCTCTGCTGCTGATACCCAGGCAAACAGGGTCTGGAGTGGACCTCAAGCAATCTCCAACAGACCTACAGCTGAGGGTCCTGACTGTTAGAAGGAAAACTATCAAACAGGAAGGACACCTACACCAAAACCCCATCAGTACATCACCATCATCAAAGACCAGAGGCAGATAAAACCACAAAGATGGGGAAAAAGCAGGGCAGAAAAGCTGGAAATTCAAAAAATAAGAGCGCATCTCCCCCGGCAAAGGAGCGCAGCTCATCGCCAGCAACGGATCAAAGCTGGACGGAGAATGACTTTGACGAGATGAGAGAAGAAGGCTTCAGTCCATCAAATTTCTCAGAGCTAAAGGAGGAATTACGTACCCAGCGCAAAGAAACTAAAAATCTTGAAAAAAAAAGTGGAAGAATTGACGGCTAGAGTAATTAATGCAGAGAAGGTCATAAACGAAATGAAAGAGATGAAAACCATGACACGAGAAATACGAGACAAATGCACAAGCTTCAGTAACCGACTCGATCAACTGGAAGAAAGAGTATCAGCGATTGAGGATCAAATGAATGAAATGAAGCGAGAAGAGAAACCAAAAGAAAAAAGAAGAAAAAGAAATGAACAAAGCCTGCAAGAAGTATGGGATTATGTAAAAAGACCAAATCTATGTCTGATTGGGGTGCCTGAAATTGAGGGGGAAAATGGAACCAAGTTGGAAAACACTCTTCAGGATATCATCCAGGAGAACTTCCCCAACCTAGTAGGGCAGGCCAACATTCAAATCCAGGAAATACAGAGAACGCCACAAAGATACTCCTCGAGAAGAGCAACTCCAAGACACATAATTGCCAGATTCACCAAAGTTGAAATGAAGGAAAAAACTTAAGGGCAGCCAGAGAGAAAGGTCGGGTTACCCACAAAGGGAAGC
>NW_020263283.1:0-2577 GCF_003255815.1 Theropithecus gelada | reverse complement strand
ACAGGGGAGGATTGCCTGCCTTCAGATTCCTTTCATGTGAAAAGACACACCTTTATATGTGTGAGCCTCTGTTAGCTTGAATCTTTTGTTTTATGCAGCCAAACTTAACCCTAATTGCCACACACTGTCTACTTATATTTTATGATGCTCTCTCTAATCTCTTAGGTAATTGTGTCCTCCCAGAAACCTATGGAGAGCTGAAGGGGTTTTAGGATCATGGAATTCACCCTCCTCCTTTGGTAAAAGAGGACAAAGGCCAGAGAGCTGTGCGATGGCTGAGGCATGCGATTGTAAACCAAAAGGTGCCTGAGACCGATCTCAATCCATTTAAAAGTTAATTCTGCCAAGGTTAAGGACATGCTTGGAAGAAAAAAACACAGAATCACAGAAACAGTCTGTGGTCTCTGCCTTCCTCCCAAGATGATTTTGAGGGCTTCATTGGTTAAAGGGGAAGGGTGGGCTGAAGAGGAAGGGTGGGCTGGAGGGAAGGGCCGGCTGGAGGGGAAGGGTGGGCTGGAGGAAAAGGGTGGGCTGGAGGGGAAGGGTGGGTTGGAGGGAAGGGTGGGCTAGAGGGGAAGGGTGGGCTGGAGGGGAAGGGTGGGTTGGAGGGAAGGTTGGGCTGGAGGAAAAGGGTAGGCTGGAGGGGAATGGTGGGCTAGAGGAAAAGTGTGGGCTGGAGGGGAGAGAGGGAGCTTGTGGTCGTCCTCAGGTTGCAAGAGAAAGAGAGCAGGTGGGGAATGATCAGTTATGTCTTCATCTCACATAGGGTAAATCAGTCCTTTACATAAGATAAGGTGAACATAGACCAGCTTCCTGTGGAGATATGTAACCCTTTATCTGTAGCTATCTGCCTAGGAACAAAAGGAAAAGCAGTTTCTTCCATGATTCAGCTTCCAGCTTAATGTTTTTTTCTTTTTGGCTGTGAATTGGGGTGTGAGGCTTTATTTTTCCCTGCATACTATATTGTATGTGAAAATTGTTGTTCAGGACCTAAAGTTATTTACTTACTCCAGCTACATCCCTTAGCTCAATTTCCATTTGGAGTGGCTTCTGGAAGGCTGGAATTGAAATCCACCAGTGCCCATTTCAAGGTGTTCCCAACATCGCCTGGAAAAAAGGAGCCCAGATACACTTCACTGTGGATGCAGGTCAGTCATCATAATGCACAGAAACAGTGTTGACCTCAGCCTGGAGCCATTGTCCTGAAAGGGGATTCTTCCCAGCTCGGGCCTGAGACTGACCCCTGAGAAGCGGCCGCTCCATCCCTGAACCTTTCCTGCTTGTGTCTCCTCACTTCCTAGTGATCACGGCATTCAGCCTCAGAATGCTGCAGGCCTATCCCAGGGGAAGCTGCCGAGGTGCCTCCTGCCACACAGGACGCTGGGCACGGCAGCAGCATCAGGGGACCAGCAGGGAAGAGGCTGCAGTGATTTGGGGCAACAGCCTGAAAATCACCTGGAGCCTAGTGGCAGGTGGTCCCACCTCCTCCCCAATATTAGTTCCCAGAGAAAATGACAATATGAGCACCTCATGTCACCATTATTAGCAGAGTCTTTTTATTCTTTTCTTAATTTTTTGCCATTAAATTGAGCTCTATAATAGGCCTATTTACTTTTCTTTTCTTTTTTAGACAGAGTCTTGCTCTGTTGCCCAGGCTGGAGTGCAGTGAGGCGATCTCGGCTCACTGCAAGCTCCGCCTCCTGGGTTCACACCATTCTCCTGCCTCAGCCTCCTGAGTAGCTGGAACTACAGGCGTCCGCCACCATGCCTGGCTAATTTTTTGTATTTTTAGTAGAGACGGGGTTTCACCGTTTTAGCCAGGATGGTCTCGATCTCCTGACCCCGTGATCCTCCTGCCTCGGCCTCCCAAAGTGCTGGGATTACAGGCGTGAGCCACTCCACCAAGCCTATAGGCCCATTTTCTGCTTTTAATGCCACCAATACATGAAATTCCAGAGCTGCTTCTGTAAAAAAAAGTTTCATTTTCATTATTTTATTATTCATTACATTAATTCTATTATTTTATTCTCTTTTTTTTTAGAAGAACTTCAACATGAGAGGGGCTATCCCTGCTGCCTGTGGCTGCAGAAGGAGAGAGAAGGAGCCTCTCCAAAAAAGGGGTTTCATGAAAGCCCTGAGGCGAGACACCCATTTCAGAGGGTTCAGGACAAGGACACTCACTTTGTTCTGTGCGGTGTGGCGACACGGGTGAGCGTTCCTCAGTGGCACCAACTGGTTCCCTCTTGTCCTCAGCTGCCAGTGCCCTGGGACATGTCATTTGGACAGAACACTTTTCCATGTCCTGCCATCCATTCCACGGAGGCAGGAGAAAGGGGTCTGGAGGCAGGAACATAAGGCCGATTCACCCTGACTTCAGAGAATAAAATCAAATGGAAACTCTTGGGCTATGACAGGAAATATCCTCTCCATTTACACAGGGCGTACACTGAGTACATGACTTTGTAATTGTACTTCCTCCTCTTCATTTACATAGGGTGCACACCAAGTAACCAATGGAAACCTCTAGAGGGGATTCAAACCCCAGAAACCTCAGTAACGGGCTCCCTGTGCTCAGGC
>NW_020263282.1:1763-2578 GCF_003255815.1 Theropithecus gelada | reverse complement strand
ATGTACCCAGTAGTCATTCAGGAGCAGGTTGTTCAGTTTCCATGTAGTTGAGCGGTTTTGATTGAGTTTCTTAGTCCTGAGTTCTAGTTTGATTGCACTGTGGTCTGAGAGACAGTTTGTTATAATTTCTGTTCTTGTACATTTGCTGAGGAGTGCTTTACTTCCAATTATATGGTCAATTTTGGAGTAAGTACGATGTGGTGCTGAGAAGAATGTATATTCTGTTGATTTGGGGTGGAGAGTTCTGTAGATGTCTATTAGGTCTGCTTGCTGCAGAGATGAGTTCAATTCCTGGATATCCTTGTTAACTTTCTGTGTTGTTGATCTGTCTAATGTTGACAGTGGAGTGTCGAAGTCTCCCATTATTATTGTATGGGAGTCTAAGTCTCTTTGTAAGTCTCTAAGGACTTGCTTTATGAATCTGGGTGCTCCTGTATTGGGTGCATATATATTTAGGATAGTTAGCTCTTCCTGTTGAATTGATCCCTTTACCATTATGCAATGGCCTTCTTTGTCTCTTTTGATCTTTGATGGTTTAAAGTCTGTTTTATCAGAGACTAGGATTGCAACCCCTGCTTTTTTTTGTTCTCCATTTGCTTGGTAAATCTTCCTCCATCCCTTTATTTTGAGCCTATGTATGTCTCTGCGTGTGAGATGGGTCTCCTGAATACAGCAGACTGATGGGTCTTGACTCTTTATCCAGTTTGCCAGTCTGTGTCTTTTAACTGGAGCATTTAGTCCATTTACATTTAAGTTTAAGATTGTTATGTGTGAACTTGATCCTGCCATTATGATATTAACTGGTTATTTTGCTC
>NW_020263282.1:0-1663 GCF_003255815.1 Theropithecus gelada | reverse complement strand
CTTTCCATGTTTAGTGCTTCCTTCAGGGTCTCTTGTAAGGCAGGCCTGGTGGTGACAAAATCTCTAAGCATTTGCTTATCTGTAAAGGATTTTATTTCTCCTTCACTTATGAAACTTAGTTTGGCTGTATATGAAATTCTGGGTTGAAAATTCTTTTCTTTAAGAATGTTGAATATTGGCCCCCACTCTCTTCTGGCTTGTAGAGTTTCTGCCGAGAGATCTGCTGTTAGTCTGATGGGCTTCCCTTTGTGGGTAACCCGACCTTTCTCTCTGGCTGCCCTTAAGATTTTTTCCTTCATTTCAACTTTGGTGAATCTGGCAATTATGTATCTTGGAGTTGCTCTTCTCGAGGAGTATCTTTGTGGCGTTCTCTGTATTTCCTGGATTTGAATGTTGGCCTGCCCTACTAGTTTGGGGAAGTTCTCCTGGATGATATCCTGAAGAGTGTTTTCCAACTTGGTTCCATTTTCCCCCTCACTTTCAGGCACCCCAATCAGACGTAGATTTGGTCTTTTTACATAATCCCATACTTCTTGCAGGCTTTGTTCATTTCTTTTTCTTCTTTTTTCTTTTGGTTTCTCTTCTCGCTTCATTTCATTCATTTGATCCTCAATTGCTGATACTCTTTCTTCCAGTTGATCGAGTCGGTTACTGAAGCTTGTGCATTTGTCACGTATTTCTCGTGTCATGGTTTTCATCTCTTTCATTTCGTTTATGACCTTCTCTGCATTAATTACTCTAGCCATCAATTCTTCCACTTTTTTTTCAAGATTTTTAGTTTCTTTGCGCTGGGTACGTAATTCCTCCTTTAGCTCTGAGAAATTTGATGGACTGAAGCCTTCTCTCATCTCGTCAAAGTCATTCTCTGTCCAGCTTTGATCCGTAGCTGGCGATGAGCTGCGCTCCTTTGCCGGGGGAGATGCGCTCTTATTTTTTGAATTTCCAGCCTTTCTGCCCTGCTTTTTCCCCATCTTTGTGGTTTTATCTGCCTCTGGTCTTTGATGATGGTGATGTACTGATGGGGTTTTGGTGTAGGTGTCCTTCCTGTTTGATAGTTTTTCTTCTAACACTCAGGACCCTCAGCTGTAGGTCTGTTTGAGATTGCTTGAGGTCCACTCCAGACCCTGTTTCCCTGGGTATCAGCAGCAGAGGCTGCAGAAGATAGAATATTTCTGAACAGCGAGTGTACCTGTCTGATTCTTGCTTTGGAAGCTTCCTCTCAGGGGTGTACTCCACCCTGTGAGGTGTGGGGTGTCAGACTGCCCCTAGTGGGGGATGTCTCCCAGTTAGGCTACTCAGGGGTCAGGGACCCACTTGAGCAGGGAGTCTGTCCCTTCTCTGATCTCAACCTCCATGTTGGGAAATCCACTGCTCTCTTCAAAGCTGTCAGACAGAGTCGTTTGCGTCTACAGAGGTTTCTGCTGCTTTTTTGTTTTTGTTGTTGTTGTTGTTGTGTAGCTGTGCTCTGTCCCCAGAGGTGGAGTCTACAGAGACAGGCAGGTTTCCTTGAGCTGCTGTGAGCTCCACCCAGTTGGAGCTTCCCAGCAGCATTGTTTACCTACTTAAGCCTCAGCAATGGCGGGCGCCCCTCCCCCAGCCTCGCTGCTGCCTTGCCCGTAGATCACAGACTGCTGTGCTAGCAATGAGGGAGGCTCCGTGGGCG
>NW_020263281.1:0-2578 GCF_003255815.1 Theropithecus gelada | reverse complement strand
TTGGTTTCATCCCTGGGATGCAAGACTGGTTCAACATATGCAAATCAGTAAACACAATCCATCATCTAAACAGAACCAAAGACAAAAACCACATTATTATCTCAATAGATGGAGAAAAGGCCTTTGACAAAATTCAACAGCCTTCATGCTAAAAACTCTCAATAAACTAGGTATTGATGGGACGTATCTCAGAATAATAAGAGCTATTCCTGACAAACCCACAACCAATATCGTACTGAATGACAAAAACTGGAAGCATTCCCCTTGAAAACTGGCACAAGACAGGGATGCCCTCTCTCACCACTTCTATTCAACATAGAATTGGAAGTTCTGGCCAGGGCCGTCAGGCAGGAGAAAGAAACAAAGCCTATTTAATTAGGAAAAGAGGAAGTCAAATTGTCCCTGTTTGCAGATGACATGATTGTATATTTAGAAAACCCCATAATCTCAGCCCAAAATCTCCTTAAGCTGATAAGAAACTTCAGCAAACTTCTCAGGATACAAAATCGATGTGCAAAAATCACAAGCATTCCTATATACCAATAACAGAAAAACAGAGAGCCAAATCATGAGTGAACTCCCATTTACAATTGCTACAAAGAGAATAAAATACCTAGGAATTGAACTTACAAGGGATGTGAAGGACCTCTTCAAGGAGAACTATAAACCACTGCTCAAGGAACTAAAGAGGACACAAAGAAGTGGAAGAACATTCCATGCTCATGGATAGGAAGAATCAGTATCATGAAAATGGCCATACGGCACAAGGTAATTTATGGATTCAATGCCATCCCCATCAAGCTATCAATGACTTTCTTCACAGAATTGGAAAAAACTACTTTAAATTTCATATGAAACCAAAAAAGAGCCTGCATTGCCACTACAATCCTAAGCCAAAAGAACAAAGCTGGAGGCATCAAGCTACCTGACTTCAAACTATACTACAAGGCTACAGTAACCAAAACAGCATGGTACTGGTATCAAAACAGAGATATGGACCAATGGAACAGAACAGAGCCCTCAGAAATAACACCACACATGTACAACCATCTGATCTTTAACAAACCCAATAAAACAAGAAATAAGAAAAGGATTCCCTATTTAATAAGTTGTGCTGGGAAAACTGGCTAGCCATATGTAAAAAGCTGAAAGTGGATCCCTTCCTTACACTTTATACAAAAATTAATTCAAGATGGATTAGAGACTTAAATGTTAGACCTAAAACCATAAAAACCCTAGAAGAAAACCTAGGCAATACCATTCAGGACATAGGCATGGGCAAGGACTTCATGACTAAAACACCAAAAGCAATGGCAACAAGAGCCAAAATTGAAAAATGGGATCTAATTAAACTAAAGAGCTTCTGCACAGCAACAGAAACTACCATCAGAGTGAACAGGCAACCTACAGAATGGGAGAAAATTTTTACAATCTATCCATCTGACAAAGGGCTAATATCCAGAATCTACAAAGAACTTAAACAAATTTACAAGAAAAAATCAAACAACCCCATCAAAAAGTAGTCAAAGGATGTGAACAGACACCTCTCAAAAGAAGACATTTATGCAGCCAACAGACACATGAAAAAAATGCTCATCATCACTGGCCATCAGAGAAATGCAAATCAAAACCACAATGAGATACCATCTCACACCAGTTAGAATAGCAATCATTAAGAAGTCAGGAAGCAACAGATGCTGGAGAAGATGTGGAGAAATAGGAACACTTTTACACTGTTGGTGGGACTGTAAACTAGTTCAACCACTGTGCAAGACAGTGTGGAGATTCCTCAAGGATCTAGAACTAGAAATACCATTTGACCCAGCCATCCCATTACTGGGTATATACCCAAAGGATTACAAATCATGCTGCTATAAAGACACGTGCACACGTATATTTATTGTGGCATTATTCACAATAGCAAGACTTGGAACTAACCCAAATGTCCATCAATGAGAGACTGGATTAAGAAAATGTGGCACATATACACCACAGAATACTATGCAGCCATAAAAAAGGATGAGTTCATGTCCTTTGTAGGGACATGGATGAAGCTGGAAACCATCATTCTGAGCAAACTATTGCAAGGACAGAAAACCAAATGCCACATGTCCTCACTCATAGGTGGGAATTGAACAATGAGAACACTTGGACACAGGGTGGGGAACGTCACACACCGGGACCTGTCATGGAGTGGGGAGACACGGGAGGGATAGCATTAGGAGATATACTTAATGTAAATGATGAGTTAGCAGTGCAGCACACTAACATGGCACATACATACATACATATGTAACAAACCTGCATGTTGTGCACATGTACTCTAGATATTAAAGTATAATAAAAATTAAAAATTAAAAGAAAAGGACATTGGCCAGTTACTTGTACTTCTTGTTGAATATAAAACCTTGCAAGTTTATAGACTCCTTAACCATAAGCCCCCCCATCCTTTATTGATATATAATTATCATGTATATCACATCTACATACACTATAAACCCAGCAATATACTGTAATAATTTTTGCTTCAAACAGCCACAATGCATTTTAAAGAAATTAAAGGGAAACCATCTTTTGT
>NW_020263280.1:0-2578 GCF_003255815.1 Theropithecus gelada | reverse complement strand
TGGAGACTGAGGCAGGAGAATGGCGTGAACCCAGGAGGCGGAGCTTGCAGTGAGCCGAGATTGCGCCACTGCATTCCAGCCTGGGTGACAAAGTGAGACTCCATCTAAAAAAAAAAAAAAAAAAAATACAGGCTTTATGGGAAGGGTTTGTTTTTGGGAAGTATTGGTTATTGAGGTAGGAGTAGTTTGGAAAATCAATCACAAAAGCATGGGAGTAGTTTGGAAAATCAGTCACAAAAGCATGGGTTACAGAAATTCATTTTCTGTTACCTTGATGTGTTTGCTGAAGGTGCTATCACTGATCAATTATAATAGGTTTAAAACCAGCACTGGTGTTTAGTTGTTACTATGCTATAAAAATTTCAGTCTCGGCTGGGCACAGTGGCTCACGCCTGTAATCCCAGTACTTTGGGAGGCCATGGCGGTGTTATGCCCAGACTGTTAGTTCCCCAAAGAAGACCACCAGAGACCAGAGTCAAAGCCAAGCGGCAAGGATCTTTACTACAAGTTCGAACCTGGTCCCTCCATTCCACACAGCATACAAGAGGGCCCCGAACAATGCGAGCGTTTGCTTTTTATAGCCTGAGAGTTACAGGGGAACAAAGGAATTCTTTTGGTTCCCACGCTTTCAGTAAAACTTTGAAGGGCTGTCTCCTTATCGGAGACTTTCCAGGTGGTGTTTGTACTGGGCTCAGGGAGTTTGAGAGATATATGGCGATATGTGGTGGGATGGGAGGATGGGATGTGTTTGTACTGGGCTCAGGGAGTTTTTAGCCCGGGGCTGAGGACTGTGCCCAGCTCCTTTCAGCGGGTGGATCACCTGAGGACAGGAGTTCAAAACCAGCCCAGCCAACATGGTGAAACCTCGTCTCTACCAAAAATACAAAAATTACCTGGGCATGGTGGTGCATGCCTGTAGTCCCAGCTACTTGGGAGGCTGAAGCAGGAGAATCGCTTGAACCCAAGGGGCGGAGGTTTTAGTGAATCTAGATCATGCCAATATACTCCAGCCTGGGTGACAGAATGAGACTCCATCTTAAAAAAAAAAAAAAAAATCAGTCTTTTTCTAAGTTTGTGGGGATTTGTTTTTTATTCTAAAAAAGAGTTATGTCTTTTTTTGCTTGGTCTTGATTTTAAAAACTAGAGGAATCTGGCACTGAAAAAATGTAATTTCTTTTGACCTATCATAATTTTATATTAAAAGGTTATAGTGTATTAATTTTCTCTTCCTGCTATAACATATTACCACAAATTTAGTCATTTAACACAATACAAATTTATCATCTTATGGTTCAGTAGATTAGAAATCTGACACAGGTCTCACTAAGCTAAAAACCAAGACACTGGAAGAGCTGAATTCCTTCTTGAGGCTCTAGGGAAGAATCCGTTTCCTTTCTTTTTCCAGCTTCTAGAGGTTACCCACATTCCTTGGCTCACAGCCCCTTTTCTCCTTCTTCAAAGCGAACAACATATGTTTCTCTGACTGTACTTCTGTTGTCACATCTCTTTCTCTGACAACCCCTTCGTCCTCCCTCTTTCAGTTGTTAAGGACCTTTACAATTACCTTGAGCCTGCCTGGAGGATCAAGGATACTCTCCCTACCTTGAGGGACTTAATTTAGTCACACCTGCAAAGTCCCTCTTGCCATGTAAGGTAACATATTTGCAGGTCACAAGGATTAGGACACGAACATCTTTAGGGGAACTTTATTCTGCCTACCACACGTGGAAATTGAATTTATAAATATATCCGTTAGAATTGCACTTGACTGCTTAAACAAGTAAGGGATCTCTTTGTCTCCTATAGCAGGAAATCTTGGAACGGGAAGCCCAAGGCTGATTGTGATGGCCTCAACAATGCCATCAAGGAAACTGACCCCTAGTGTCCTGCTCACTACCATGCTTAGCAATGACTACTGAGCCTCAAGCATCCTCACAGGTTCCAGGCAGGAAAAAAGAAATGGAAGCGGCAGTACCAGCATAATTCAGCTGACATTTTGTTAGCCAGAATTGAGTCATGGGACCACCCCTAGCTACAAGGAAATCTGAGAAGGGAAGTTTTTGACTTTCCTCCTTCTCTAAAGAAGAAAGGAAAATTGAAATAAGAGTTTGAATGAGTGACAGGTGAGCTAACCTACAGAATTGACTACAAGTAAGTGACTGAGCAAACAACTTTAATAATCCAATTATTGAAGGGCAGGACTCAGGTGTGTAATGCCCAGACCGTTTGTTCCCCAAAGAAGACCACCAGAGTCCAGAGTCAAAGCCAAGCGGCAAGGATCTTTTACTGCAAGTTCGAACTTGGTCCCTCCATTCCACAGCATACAAGAGGGCCCCGAACAATGCGAGTGTTTGCTTTTTATAGCCCGATGTAAATAGGATACGTAAAGTTACAGGGGAACAAGGGAATTCTTTTGGTTACAGCATTACAATTGGTTAACATTATACATTTAGCATTTTTTTATTGGTTCCCGCTGTGTCCTTATCGGAGCTTTCCCAGGTGGTGTTTTTCTAAAGTCGAGAGAAATATGGAGGAATGTGTTTGTGCTGGGCTCAGGAAGTTGAGAGAGATATATGGT
>NW_020263279.1:0-2578 GCF_003255815.1 Theropithecus gelada | reverse complement strand
AAGAAAGAAAGAAAGAAAGAAAGAAAGAAAGAAAGAAAGAAAGAAAGAAAGAGAAAGAAAGGGAAAGAAAGGGAAAGAAAGAAAGATGAAAATGAGGTAGTCCGTTGCTAAAAAATCATTCGGATTTTCAGCATGGCAATAATAGAACATGATGCCAAGGGCAAGACCAAAGAAGGCAAGGCCGTGACTGTTATGCACATATCCATGAACATGGTATAACCAAACCCAGGTTGAGTGGCTCATGCCTTGGAAACCAATCTGGAGAGTTGGTGGGAGGAAAAGCAGGTTTATGTGGAGAGCTGGGAAACCCAGAATCTGGTGGACAAGAATCCTAGTGTACCTCCTTAAATAAGTACATATTTCAGGTTCTTTTTATATGAAAGGCATGGGAAAGAGGAGGGGGTTGGGATTGAGAGAAGACTGACGACCACAGACCTCTGGGTGCCAGTCAGGGTCCAAAGAAGTTGAAAACTTCTTTGTCCTTGGCCAGATAACCATGCTCCCAAAAATCTTTAACAAAATACAGTTACTTGTTTAACACATTTTCCCTTGAATCCTAGAGTTAGTTTTAGAAGCTACATGATTGTGACCAGGCACAGTGGCTCATGCCTGTCATCCCAGTACTTTGGGAGGCCGAGGCGGGTGGATCCCTTGAGGTCAAGAGTTTAAGACCAGCCTGGCCAACATGGTGAAAACCTGTCTCTACTAAAAATACAAAAATTAGCTGGGCGTGGTGGCTCACACATCTGTAATCCCAGCTACTCGGGAAGCTGAGGCTGGAGAATCGCTTGAACCTGAAAGGTAGAGGTTGTAGTGAGCTGAGATTGCACCACTGCACTCCAGCCTGGGAGACAGAGCAAGACATTGTCTCAAAAAACAAACAAATAAACCAAAAAAAACTACATGATTGCTGTTTTTGTGTTTTATCTCAGTGCTCTGAAACTATCCTGGCCTAAGTGCAGGAAAGGGTAAAGTCTCCTTAAAGAAAAAACAGAGTTAGATATGTTCCTTGTTTTGCGGTTTCACTGTTACCGTGGCCCCTGGAGGAAACGTCATTTAGAACGAGGCTCTCAACCCTGGATGGGAGGAAGCTTTGGTGTTTAGAGTTTTTTGTTTTTGTGTTTGAGATGGGTCTTTCTCTGTCTCCCAGGCTGGAGTGCAGTGGCACAGTCATACTTTACTGCAGCCTCCACTTGCTAGGCTTAAGGAATCCTTCCACCTTGGCCTCCCAAAGTGCTGGGATTACAGGTGTGAGCCACTGTGCCTGGCTAATTTTATAATTGTTTGGTAGAGATGGGGTTTCCCTATGTTGTTCGGTCTGGACTGAAACTCCAGGGTTCAAGCCATCCTCCTTCCTCACCCTCCCAAAGTGCTGGGATGACAGGCGTGAGCCACTGCACCTGGACTGTTTGTTTCTAAATTGATGCCAAGTTGCTTGTACCTGAAGTCACTCCAGTTCAGTAGAACACGGGGTGTCACAGGTAGAACTTTGTCCGTAGTCTTTACCAATTCCATCCTCAGAACCTGGCAGAGTCGCTTCACCTTCACGAATGGTGTAGAAATGAATGAGCAAGGCCAGGTGTGGTGGCAGCTCACGCCTGTCATTCCAGCACGTTGGGAGGCCGAAGCAGGTGGATCACCTGAGGTCAGGAGTTCGAGACCAGCCTGGCCAACATGGCAAAACCCTGTCTCCACTAAAAATACGAAAATCAGCCCGGTGTGGTGGCTCAGGCCTGTAATCCCAGCTACTGAGAGGGGCTGAGGCAGGAGAATCGCTTGAACCTGGGAGGCGGGGGTTGCAGTGAGCCGAGATGGCACCACTGCACTGCAGCCTGGGTGACTGAGCCAGACTCTGTCTCAAAAAGGAAGGAAGGAAGGAAGGAAGGAAGGAAGGAAGGAAGGAAGGAAGGAGGGAGGGAGGGAGGGAGGGAGGGAGGGAAGGAAAGAAAGGAAAGGAAAGGAAAGGAAAAGAAAGGAAAGGAAGGAAGGAAGGAAGGAAAAGGAAGAAGAAAGGAAGGAAGGAAGGAAAGAAAGGAGGGAGGGAGGGAAGGAAGGAGGGAGGGAGGGAAGGAAGGAGGGAAGAGAAAAAGAAGGAACGAAAGACAGAAAGAAAAAGAAAGAAAGAAAGAAAAGAGAGAAGAAAGAGAGACAGAAAGAAAGAAAGAAGGAAGGAAGGAAGAAAGAAAGAGAGACAGAAAGAAAGAGAGAAAGAAAGAAGGAAGGAAGAAAAAGGAAGAAGAAAGGAAGGAAGGAAGGAAAGAAAGGAGGGAGGGAGGGAAGGAAGGAGGGAAGAGAGAAAGAAGGAAGGAAGGAAAGAAAGAAAGAAAAGAGAAGAAAGAAAGTAAGACAGAAAGAAGGAAGGAAGGAAGGAAAGAAGGAAGGAAGAAAGAAAGAGAGAGAGAAAGAGAAAAAGAAAGAAAGAAAGAAAGAAAAGAAAGAAAGAAAGAAAGAAAAAGAAAGAAAGAAAGAAAGAGAAAGAAAGAAAGAAAGAAAGAAAGAAAGGAAGAAAGAAAGAAAGAAAGAAAGAAAGAAAGAAAGAAAGAAAGAAAGAAAGAAAGAAAGAAAGAAAGAAAGAAAG
>NW_020263278.1:0-2579 GCF_003255815.1 Theropithecus gelada | reverse complement strand
GGAAGAGTGTAAGTGTCCAGGAAATTATCCATTTCTTCTAGGTTTTCTAGTTTATTTGCGTAGAGGCGTTTATAGTATTCTCTGATGGTAGTTTGTATTTCTGTGGGGTCGGTGGTGATATCCCCTTTATTATTTTTAATTGCGTCGATTTGATTCTTCTCTCTTTTCTTCTTTATTAGTCTTGCTAGTGGTCTGTCAATTTTGTTGATCTTTTCAAAAAACCAACTCCTGGATTCATTGATTTTTTGGAGGGTTTTTTGTGTCTCTATCTCCTTCAGTTCTGCTCAGATCTTAGTTATTTCTTGCCTTCTGCTAGCTTTGGAATGTGTTTGCTCTTGCTTCTCTAGTCCTTTTAATTGCGATGTTAGAGTGTCAATTTTTGATCTTTCCTGCTTTCTCTTGTGGGCATTTAGTGCTATAAATTTCCCTCTACACACCGCTTTAAATGTGTCCCAGAGATTCTGGTATGTTGTATCTTTGTTCTCATTGGTTTCAAAGAACATCTTTATTTCTGCCTTCATTTCGTTATGTACCCAGTAGTCATTCAGGAGCAGGTTGTTCAGTTTCCATGTAGTTGAGCGGTTTTGATTGAGTTTCTTAGTCCTGAGTTCTAGTTTGATTGCACTGTGGTCTGAGAGACAGTTTGTTATAATTTCTGTTCTTGTACATTTGCTGAGGAGTGCTTTACTTCCTATTATATGGTCAATTTTGGAGTAAGTACGATGTGGTGCTGAGAAGAATGTATATTCTGTTGATTTGGGGTGGAGAGTTCTATAGATGTCTATTAGGTCTGCTTGCTGCAGAGATGAGTTCAATTCCTGGATATCCTTGTTAACTTTCTGTCTCGTTGATCTGTCTAATGTTGACAGTGGAGTGTTGAAGTCTCCCATTATTATTGTATGGGAGTCTAAGTCTCTTTGTAAGTCTCTAAGGACTTGCTTTATGAATCTGGGTGCTCCTGTATTGGGTGCATATATATTTAGGATAGTTAGCTCTTCCTGTTGAATTGATCCCTTTACCATTATGTAATGGCCTTCTTTGTCTCTTTTGGTCTTTGATGGTTTAAAGTCTGTTTTATCAGAGACTAGGATTGCAACCCCCGCTTTTTTTTGTTCTCCATTTGCCTGGTAAATCTTCCTCCATCCCTTTATTTTGAGCCTATGTATGTCTCTGCGTGTGAGATGGGTCTCCTGAATACAGCAGACTGATGGGTCTTGACTCTTTATCCAGTTTGCCAGTCTGTGTCTTTTAATTGGAGCATTTAGTCCATTTACATTTAAGGTTAAGATTGTTATGTGTGAACTTGATCCTGCCATTATGATATTAACTGGTTATTTTGCTCGTTAGTTGATGCAGTTTCTTCCTAGCCTCGATGGTCTTTACATTTTGGCATGATTTTGCAATGGTTGGTACCGGTTGTTCCTTTCCATGTTGAGTGCTTCCTTCAGGGTCTCTTGTAAGGCAGGCCTAGTGGTGACAAAATCTCTAAGCATTTGCTTATCTGTAAAGGATTTTATTTCTCCTTCACTTATGAAACTTAGTTTGGCTGGATATGAAATTCTGGGTTTAAAATTCTTTTCTTTAAGAATGTTGAATATTGGCCCCCACTCTCTTCTGGCTTGGAGAGTTTCTGCCGAGAGATCTGCTGTGGGTCTGATGGGCTTCCCTTTGTGGGTAACCCGACCTTTCTCTCTGGCTGCCCTTAAGATTTTTTCCTTCATTTCAACTTTGGTGAATCTGGCAATTATGTGTCTTGGAGTTCCTCTTCTCGAGGAGTATCTTTGTGGCGTTCTCTGTATTTCCTGGATTTGAATGTTGGCCTGCCCTACTAGGTTGGGGAAGTTCTCCTGGATGATATCCTGAAGAGTGTTTTCCAACTTGGTTCCATTTTCCCCCTCACTTTCAGGCACCCCAATCAGACGTAGATTTGGTCTTTTTACATAATCCCATACTTCTTGCAGGCTTTGTTCATTTCTTTTTCTTCTTTTTTCTTTTGGTTTCTCTTCTCGCTTCATTTCATTCATTTGATCCTCAATTGCTGATACTCTTTCTTCCAGTTGATCGAGTCGGTTACTGAAGCTTGTGCATTTGTCACGTATTTCTCGTGTCATGGTTTTCATCTCTTTCATTTCGTTTATGACCTTCTCTGCATTAATTACTCTAGCCATCACTTCTTCCACTTTTTTTTCAAGATTTTTAGTTTCTTTGCGCTGGGTACGTAATTCCTCCTTTAGCTCTGAGAAATTTGATGGACTGAAGCCGTCTTCTCTCATCTCGTCAAAGTCATTCTCCGTCCAGCTTTGATCCGTTGCTGGCGATGAGCTGCGCTCCTTTGCCGGGGGAGATACGCTCTTGTTTTTTGAATTTCCAGCTTTTCTGCCCTGCTTTTTCCCCATCTTTGTGGTTTTATCTGCCTCTGGTCTTTGATGATGGTGATGTACTGATGGGGTTTTGGTGTAGGTGTCCTTCCTGTTTGATAGTTTTCCTTCTAACAGTCAGGACCCTCAGCTGTAGGTCTGTTGGAGATTGCTTGAGGTCCACTCCAGACCCTGTTTGCCTGGGTATCAGCAGCAGAGGCT
>NW_020263277.1:1134-2579 GCF_003255815.1 Theropithecus gelada | reverse complement strand
GAAATCATCTCAAAGAGTTACAGCTTTCCCGTCAAGAAGCCTTTCGCTAAGACAGTTCTTGTGAAATTGGCAAAGTGATATTTGGAAGCCCATAGAGGGCAATGGTGAAAAAGGATATATCCTCAGATGAAATCTGGAAAGAAGCTTTCTGAGAAACTGCTTAGTGTTCTGTTAATTCATCTCACAGAGTTACATCTGTATTTCGTGGATCTGTTTGGTAGCCTTATTTCTGTGGAATCTGAGAACAGATATTTCGGATCTTTTTGAAGACTATAGGGCCAAAGGAAATATCCTCCGATAACAAAGAGAAAGAAGCTTTCTGAGACACTTCTTTGTTTTCTGTGAAATCATCTCACAGAGTTACAGCTTTGCCGTCCAGAAGCCTTTCGCTAAGACGGTTCTTGCGGAATTGGCAAAGTGATATTTGGAAGCCCATAGAGGGCTATGGTGAAAAAGGAAATATCCTCAGATGAAATCTAGAAAGAAGCTTTCTGAGAAACTGCTCTGTGATGTGTGACTTCCAAACACAGAGTTACATCTGTATTTCGTGGATCTCTTTGCTAGCCTTATTTCTGTGGAATCTGAGAACAGATACTTCGGATCCCTTTGAAGACTATGGGTCCAAAGGAAATATCCTCCGATAACAAAGAGAAAGAAGCTTTCTGAGAAACTTCTTTGTCTTCTGTGAAATCATCTCACAGAGTTACAGCTTTCCCGTCCAGAAGCCTTTCTCTAAGACAGTTCTTGTGGAATTGGCAAAGTGATATTTGGAAGCCAATTGACGGCTATCGTGAAAAAGGAAATATCCTCAGATGAAATCTGGAAAGAAGGTTTCTGAGAAACTGCTCTGTGATGTGTAACTTCCAAACACAGAGTTACATCTGTATTTCGTGGATCTCTTTGCTGGCCTTATTTCTGTGGAATCTAAGAACAGATACTTCGGATCCCATTGAAGACTATAGGGCCAAAGGAAATATCAACCGATAACAATGAGAAAGAAGCTTTCTGAGAAACTTCTTTGTGTTCTGTGAAATCATCTCACAGAGTTACAGCTTTCCCGTCAAAAAGCCTTTCGCTAAGACAGTTCTTGTGCAATTGGCAAAGCGATATATGGAAGCCCATAGAGGGCTATGGTGAAAAAGGAAATATCCTCAGATGAAATCTGGAAAGAAGCTTTCTGAGAAACTGCTCTGTGATGTGTGACTTCCAAACACAGAGTTACATCTGTATATCGTGGATCTCTTTGCTAGCCTTATTTCTGTGGAATCTGAGAACAGATACTTCGGATCCCTTTGAAGACTATGGGTCCAAAGGAAATATCCTCCGATAACAAAGAGAAAGAAGTTTCTCAGAAAGCTTCTTTCTCTTTGTTATCGGAGGATATTTCCTTTGGACCCATAGTCTTCAAAGGGATCCGAAGTATCTGTTCTCAGATTCCACAGAAA
>NW_020263277.1:0-1065 GCF_003255815.1 Theropithecus gelada | reverse complement strand
GATCTCTTTGCTAGCCTTATTTCTGTGGAATCTGAGAACAGATACTTCGGATCCCTTTGAAGACTATGGGTCCAAAGGAAATATCCTCCGATAACAAAGAGAAAGAAGCTTTCTGAGAAACTTCTTTCTGTTCTGTGAAATCATCTCACAGAGTTACAGCTTTCCCGTGAAGAAGCCTTTCGCTAACACAGTTCTTGTGGAATTGGCAAAGTGATATTTGGAAGCCCATCGAGGGCTATGGTGAAAAAGGAAATATCCTCAGATGAAATCTGGAAAGAAGATTTCTGAGAAACTGCTTAGGGTTCTGGTAATTCATCTCACAGAGTTACATCTGTATTTCGTGGATCTCTTTGCTTGCCTTATTTCTGTGGAATCTGAGAACAGATACTCGGATCCCTTTGAAGACTATAGGGCCAAAGGAAATAATGCTCTGATAACAAAGAGAAAGAAGCTTTCTGAGAAACTTCTTTGTGTTCTGTGAAATCATCTCACAGAGTTACAGCTTTCCCCTCAAGATGCCTTTCGCTAAGACAGTTATTGTGGAATTGGTAAAGTGATATTTGGAAGCCCATAGAGGGCTATGGTGAAAAAGGAAATATCCTCAGATGAAATGTGGAAAGAAGCTCTCTGAGAAACTGCTCTGTGATGTGTGACTTTCAAACACAGAGTTACATCTATATTTCGTGGATCTCTTTGCTAGCCTTATTTCTGTGGAATCTGAGAACAGGTACTTCGGATCCCTTTGAAGACTATGGGTCCAAAGAAAATATCCCCCGATTACAAAGAGAAAGAAGCTTTCTGAGAAACATCTTTGTGTTCTGTGAAATCATCTCACAGAGTTACACGGTTCCCGTCAAGAGGCCTTTCGCTAAGACAGTTCTTGTGGAATGGGCAAAGTGATATTTGGAAGCCCATAGAGGGCTATGGTGAAAAACGAAATATCCTCAGATGAAATCTGGAAAGAAGCTTTCTGGGAAACTGCTTAGTGTTCTGTTAATTCATCTCACAGAGTTACATGTGTATTTCGTGGATCTCTTTGCTAGCCTTATTTCTGTGGAATCTGAG
>NW_020263276.1:1333-2580 GCF_003255815.1 Theropithecus gelada | reverse complement strand
TGAGATGAATAAACAGAACACTAAGCAGTTTCTCAGAAAGCTTCTTTCCAGATTTCATCTGAGGATATTTCCTTTATCACCATACCCCTCTATGGGCTTCCAAATATCACCCTGCCAATCCTACATGAACTGTCTTAGCGAAAGGCTTCTTGAGGGGAAAGCTGTAACTCTGTAAGATGATTTCACAGAACACAAAGAAGTTTCTCAGAAAGCTTCTTTCTCTTTGTTATCGGAGGATATTTCCTTTGGCCCTATACTATTCAAAGGGATCCGAAATATCTGTTCTCAGATTCCACAGAAATAAGGATAGCAAAGGCATCCACGAAATACAGATGTAACTCTGTCAGATGTATTAACAGAACACTAAGCAGTTTCTCAGAAAGCTTCTTTCCATATTTCATCTGAGGATATTTCCTTTTTCACCATAGCCATCTATGGGCTTCCAAATATCACTTTGCCAATTCCACAAGAACTGTCTTAGCGAAAGGCTTCTTGAAGGGAAAGCTGTAACTCCGTGAGATGATTTCACAGAACACAAAGAAATTTCTCAGAAAGCTTCTTTCTCTTTGTTATCGGAGGATATTTCCTTTGGCCCTATAGTCTTCAAAGGGATCCGAAATATCTGTTCTCAGATTCCACAAAAATAAGGCTAGCAAAGAGATCCACGAAATACAGACGTAACTCTGTGAGTGCAAGTCACACATCACCGAGCGGTTTCTCAGAAAGCTTCTTTCCAGATTTCATTGGAGGATATTTCCTTTTTCACCATAGCCCTCTATGGGGTTCCAAATATAACATTTCCAATTCCACAAAAACTGTCTTAGAGAAAGGCTTCTTGAGGGGAAAGCTGTAACTCCGTGAGATGATTTCACAGAACACAAAGAAGATTCTCAGAAAGCTTCTTTCTCTTGTTTATCGGGGATATTTCCTTTGGCCCTATAGTCTTCAAAGGGATCCGAAATATCTGTTCTCAGATTCCACAGAAATAAGGATGGCAAAGAGATTCAAGAGATACAGATGTAACTCTGTGAGATGAATTAACAGAACACTAAGCAGTTTCTCAGAAAGCTTCTTTCCAGATTTCATCTGAGAATATTTCCTTTTTCACCATAGCCCTCTATGGGCTTCCAAATATCACTTTGCCAATTCCACAAGAACTGTCTTAGCGAAAGGCTTCTTGAGGGAAAAGCTGTAAGTCTCTGAGATGAGTTCACAGAACACAAAGAAGTTTCTCAGAAAGCTTCTTT
>NW_020263276.1:0-1300 GCF_003255815.1 Theropithecus gelada | reverse complement strand
GGATCCGAAATATCTGTTCTCAGATTCCACAGAAATAAGGCTAGCAAAGAGATCCACGAAATACAGTTGTATCTCTGTGAGTGGAAGTCACACATCAAAGAGCAGTTTTTCAGAAAGCTTCTTTCAAGATTTCATCTGAGGATATTTCCTTTTTCACCATGGCCCTCTAAGGGCTTCCATATATCACCTTGCCAATTACAGAAAAACTGTCTTAGCGAAAGGCTTCTTGAGGGAAAGCTGTAACTCTGTGAGATGATTTCATAGAACACAAAGAAGTTTCTCAGAAAGCTTCTTTCTCTTTGTTATCGGAGGATATTTCCTTTGGCCCTATAGTCTTCAAAGGGATCCGAAATATCTGTTCTCAGATTCCACAGAAATAAGGCTAGCAAAGAGATACACGAAATACACATGTAAATCTGTGAGATGAACTAACAGAACACTAAGCAGTTTCTCAGAAAGTTTCTTTCCAGATTTCATCTTAGGATATTTCCTTTTTCACCATAGCCCTCTAAGGGCTTACAAATATCACTTTGCCAATTCCACAAGAACTGTCTAAGCGAAAGGCTTCTTCAGGGGAATGCTGTAACACTGTGAGATGATTTCAGAGAACACAAAGATGTTTCTCAGAAAGCTTCTTTCCCTTTGTAATCGGAGGATATTTCCTTTGGCCCTATACACTTCAAGGGTTCCGAAATATCTGTTCTCAGATTCCACAGTAATAAGGCTAGCAAAGTGATCCACGAAATACAGATGTAATTCTGTGAGATGAATTAACAGAACACTAAGCAGTTTCTCAGAAAGCTTCTTTCCAGATTTCATCTGAGAATATTTCCTTTTTCAACATAGCCCTCTATGGGCTTCCAAATATCACTTTCCCAATTCCACAAGAATTGTGTTAGCGAAAGGCTTCTTGACGGGAAAGCTGTAACTCTGTCAGATGATTTCACAGGACACGGAGAAGTTTATCAGAAAGCTTCTCTCTCTTTGTTATCGGAGGATATTTCCTTTGGCCCTATAGTCTTCACAGGGATCCTAAATATCTGTTCTCAGATTCCACAGAAGTAAGGCCAGCAAAGAGATCCACGAAATACAGATGTAACTCTGTGAGAAGAATAACAGAACACTAAGCAGTTTCTCAGAAAGCTTCTTTCCATATTTCATCTGAGGATATTTCCTTTTTCACCATAGCCCTCTATGGGCTATCAAATATCACTTTACCAATTCCACAAGAACTGTCTTAGCGAAAGGCTTCTTGAGGGGAAAGCTGTAACTCTGTGAGATGATTTCACAGAACAAAAAA
>NW_020263275.1:0-2581 GCF_003255815.1 Theropithecus gelada | reverse complement strand
TAAAGAGCTTTACCCTTCCGAGATATGATCTTGAACCTGTTGGAGCATTTGGACTCATTTCTTTTAAGGAAGTTCACCTCCAGATGTGCTCAGAGGGCCTGGTCTTAGCTGCCACAGATTTACAAATTCTTACAGTAAGTAGGTTATTCCTCGGGAATTTATCTGTTGTGCCCCCATTCTTTTTGCCATTTTATTCTGATTCTATATTAGTACTTGATTTTCCCTGACGTAGAAGACTATTGCCTGTAGCTACAGATCAGAGCACACATTCCCATTCAAGTATTAACTTCAGGGGAATTATCTGTCAGATGTGAAATTATGGTAAAATTCCATATATTAAAATGACCATAGCTACCATTTGTTGAAAATATTTTGTATACTAGGAGCTTTACAATTCTTATCTCCAAGCCTAGATACATGATCCCAAGAGAGGCATGCCCTCATTTTGGAAGTGGGGAGAAAGACTCACAAAGAAAAAAACTTAGGTAAGGGCATGAGGTGCGTACGTGATTGTGGTAGGAGCAAAACAGATCCTAATTCCAAATATTGTACTGTCCCTTAGACCACCAAGAGTACTTATGTCTGGCTCTGTCACCCAGGCTGGAGTGTAGTGGTGCCATCATAGACTCCTGGGCTCAAGTGATCCTCCTGCCTCAGCCTTCTGAGTAGCAGGGAAGACAGGAATGCACCATCATGACCAGCTAATTGTTATTATTAATATTATTATTATTATTTCTGTAGAGACAGGATCTCACTATGCTGCTGAGACTGGCCTTGAACGCCTGGCCTCCTCTAGTGAGCCTCCTGCTTTGGCCTCCCAAAGAGCTGGGATTACAGACATGAGCCATCATGTCATGCCTCCACCATGCTTTTCAGGGGTGTTTCTTGGTGAAGCTCCTTAATCTAGTTAATGCTCAAAAGTGAGCAAAACCCAACTTGCTCAAAATTACACAGATATTCTTTGGGTGGTTTTGTGGGGGGAACGGAAAGTAACTTTTTATAGCGATAGGAGTCAAGGTGGCAAAAATCATAATAAGGCTTAATACCAGCGCCCTGGGCTGCTTTTCTTCCCCCAGTAGAGTTCATATTATTTAATTATAAGATAAAATTGAAAATCTCTTTCCTATATTCCTGACTCCCCAGGCCTTGAATGAAGAAAGTATTTCTCAGGCTAGTTTTTTTTTTTTTCCCCCTACCTCTTTGGGTATCTTCTGTCTCAGGCTGTGGGTTTTTTTGTTTTTTGTTTCCCCCTGCCTCTTTGGGTATCTTCTGTTGTCCCAAGACATGTCTGGAAACTGAAATTGATTTTCGCTCAACCTAAAATAAGCTCCGCAGCTCTGGATCGCGGACTGATCATGACTAAGTGCCCACCGCCACATCACGCTGTGCCACACACCAAGAGTGACTCATCGTCTTCATCACAGGTTGTGGCTTCTGCAGAGCCTGATGCCTGGTGGAGCTGAGTGTACTGGGAAGTCCAGGTGCATCCTTAGGGTGGGCTGGATGCGAAGCGGCGTCCTTTTTGCCTGTGGTGACATGAACATCAATACAGTATTTATAGAAAGTTCATATAAATGAAGTAAGTATCAACCTTTCCAATCCTAGTGAGAAGAGCTGGCGTTTAGTGACTCTCTGTTATGTGGCAGGCCCTCAGTGATCCTGGTAACTGACTTATCCCCACTTTACACATGAGCAAGGGATGCCCGAGGTGTTCCAGCTTCCCTGAGTTCACAGAGCTCCGTGGTGTGGCCGGGCCCTGTGGCTGCAGCAGGGATGTTCAGGGCTGCGTGTAGCTGTGTCTTTGCTGGTGACCTTCCCTCGCCCAGCACCACGCCTGGCACTTGACAGGAACACAAGTGTTTGCTGCCTGCCTCCCGCCTGGAATCTCCACTGAGGAGCAGGAAACCAGGGGTTCTAGCTGTCTTCTTCATTCATGAAGTCCTTTAGAGGAATTCAACCCTCTCTAATCAAAAGTACCCAACATCCTCAGGTCAATATGTATAAACTGTTAAGACTTCAAGATTAATACCTTAAAACCGAAGTCAGAAGTGTGAAGTTTCAATTGACTGAACATGCATTAGGTCAATGACACACATATTTATTGGACACCAGGCTTGAGCCCCACATGGGCACCTTTGGTGTCTGAAGCAATATTCCTTGGGTGGTTTTGTGAGGGCAACAGAAAATGACTTTTTATAGCGATAGGAGTCAAGATGGCAAAAATGATATTAAGGCTTAGTATCAATGTGATGGGCTGCTTTTCTTCCCCCGGTAAAGTTCATATTATTTAATTATAAGATAAAATGGAAAATCTCTGAAGCAATGCTTCGGAGCCCAGTAGGATGGAAGGGGAAACTGAGAACAGTGCCATTTCGCCTCACACAGCTCTGGCGTCCCTCACCATCCTGTGCACACACATTCTTTGATGGGATCTTTTCAGTGTAAAGTGCAGTAATTGATTTTGCAGAAATTACTGGGTCTGGGAGGCAGATGATGAGTGATAGTGTCACCCCGTGGCACAGTGGGAGATTTGTGTGATGGCATCATTTTCTATGAATGCAGACCGCTTTGTGTGCCATAC
>NW_020263274.1:0-2581 GCF_003255815.1 Theropithecus gelada | reverse complement strand
AGATGATTTCACAGAACACAAAGAAGTTTCTCAGAACGCTTCTTTCTCTTTGTAATTGGAGGATATTTCCTTTGGCCCTATAGTCTTAAAGGGATCCGTAATATCTGTTCTCAGATTTAACAGAAATAAGGCTAGCAAAGAGATCCAGGAAATACAGATGTAACTCTGTGAGATGAATTAACAGAACACTCAGCAGTTTCTCAGAGAGCTTCTTTCCAGATTTCATCTGAGGATATTTCCTTTTTCAACATAGCCCTCTATGGGCTTGCAAATATCACATTGCCAATTCCACAAGAACTGTCTTAGTGAAAGGGTTCTTGAGGGGAAAGCTGTAACTCTGCGAGATGATTTCACAGAACACAAAGAAGTTTCTCAGAAAGCTTCTTTCTCTTTGTTATAGGAGGATATTTCCTTTGGCCCTATAGTCTTCAAAGGTATCCGAAATATCTGTTCTCAGATTCCACAGAAATAAGGCTATCAAAGAGATCCAAAAAATACAGATGTAACTCTGTGAGATGAATTAACAGAACACTAAGCAGTTTCTCAGAAAGATTCTTTCCAGATTTCATCTGAATATATTTCCTTTTTCAGAATAACCCTCTATGGGCTTCCAAATACCACTTTGCCAATTCCACAAGAACTGTCTTAGCGAAAGGCTTCTTGAGGGGAAAGCTGTAACTCTGTGAGTTGATTTCACAGAACACAAAGAAGTTTCTCAGGAACCTTCTTTCTCTTCGTTGCCGGAGGATATTTTCTTTGGCCCTATAGTCTTCAAAGGGATCCGAAATATCTGTTCTCAGATTCCACAGAAATAAGGCTAGCAAAGAGATGCACGAAATACAGATGTAACTCTGTGAGATGAATTAACAGAACACTCACCAGTTTCTCAGAAAGCTTCTTTGCAGATTTCATCTGAGGATATTTCCTTTATCACCATAGCCCTCTATGGGCTTCCAAAGATCACCTTGCAAATTCCACAAGAACTCTCTTAGCGAAAGGCTTCTTGAGGGGAAAGCTGTAACTCTGTGAGATGATTTCACAGAACACAAAGAAGTTTCTCAGAAAGCTTCTTTCTCTTTTTTAACAGAGGATATTTCCTTTGGCCCTAGAGTCTTCAAAGGGATCCGAAATATCTGTTCTGAGATTCCACAGAAATAAGGCTAGCGAAGAGATCCACGAAATACAGATGTATCTCTTTGAGATGAATTAACCGAACACTCAGCAGTTTCTCAGAAAACTTCTTTCCAGATTTCATCTGGGGATATTTCCTTTTACACCATAGCCCTCTACGGGCTTCCAAATATCACTGTGCCAATTCCACAAGAACTGTCTTAGCGAAAGGCTTCTTGAGGGGAAAGCTGTAACTCTGTGAGATGATTTCACAGAACACAAAGAAGTTTCTCAGAAAGGTTCTTTCTCTTTGTTATCGGAGGATATTTCCTTTGGCCCTATAGTCTTCAAAGGGATCCGAAATATCTGTTCTCAGATTCCACAGAAAGAAGGCTACCAAAGAGATCCACGAAATACAGATGTAACTCTGTGAGGTGAATTAACAGAACACTCAGCAGTTTCTCAGAAATCTTCTTTCCAGATTTCATCTCAGGATATTTCCTTTTTCACCGTAGCCCTCTATGGGCTTCCAAGTATCACTTTGCCAATTCCACAAGAACTGTTTGAGCGAACGGCTTCTTGAGGGGTAAGCTGTAACTCTGTGCGATTATTTCACAGAACACGAAGAAGTTTCTCAGAAAGCTTCTTTCTCTTTGTTATCGGAGGATATTTCCTTTGGCCCTATAGTCTTCAAAGGGATCCGAAATATCTGTTCTCAGATTCCACCGAAATAAGGCTAGCAAAGAGATCCACGAAATACAGATGTAACTCTGTGAGATGAATTAACAGAACACTCAGCAGTTTCTCAGAAATCTTCTGTTCAGATTTCATCTGAGGATATTTCCTTTTTCACCATAGCCCTCTATGGGCTTCCAAATATCACTTTGCCAATTCCACAAGAACCGTCTTAGCGAAAGGCTTCTTGAGGGGAAAGCTGTAACTCTGTGAGATGATTTCACAGAACACAAAGAAGTTTCTCATAAAGCTTCTTTCTCTTTGTTATCGGAGGATATTTTCTTTGGCCCTGTAGTCTTCAAAGGGATCCGAAATATCTGTTCTCAGATTCCACAGAAATAATACTAGCAAATGGTTCCAGGGCATACAGATGTAACTGTCTGAGATGAATTTACAGAACACTCAGCAGTTTCGCAGAAAGCTTCTTTCCAGATTTCATCTGAGGATATTTTGTTTTTCACCATAGCCCTGTATGGGCTTCCAAATATCACTTTGCCACATCCACAAGAACTGTCTCAGCGAAAGGCTTCTTGAGGGGAAAGCTGTAACTCTGGGAGATGATTTCACAGAACACAAAGTATTTTCTCAGAAACCTTCTTTGTCTTTGTTATCGGAGGATATTTCCTTTGGCCCTATAGACTTCAAAGGGATCCGAAATATCTGTTCTCAGATTCCACAGAAATACGGCTAGCAAAGATATCCACGAAATACAGATGTAACTCTGTGAGATGAATTA
>NW_020263273.1:0-8732 GCF_003255815.1 Theropithecus gelada | reverse complement strand
TCCCAGCTACTCAGGAGGCTGAGGCAGGAGAATGGCGTGAACCCGGGAGGCAGAGCTTGCAGTGAGCTGAGATCCGGCCACTGCACTCCAGCCCGGGCGACAGAGCGAGACTCCGTCTCAAAAAAACAAACAAACAAACAAAAAAAAACATAGTTAGACCTCGTCTCTACAAAAAATAAAACAAAATTAGTTGGGTATGTGGTGTGTGCTGATAGTCCCAACTACTTGGGAGGCTGAGGTGGGAGGATGACTTGAGCCCAGGAGGTTGAGGCTGCAGTGAGCCAAGATTGTGCCACTGCACTCCAAGCCTGGGTGACAGAGTGAGACACTGTCTTATAAACAAACAAAATTTATTTATTTATTTTTATTTTTATTTGTTTTTGAGATAGAGTCTCGCTCTGTCGCCCAGGCTGGAGTGCAGTGGCGATCTCGGCTCACTGCAAGCTCCGCCTCCCAGGTTCACGTCATTCTCCTGCCTCAGCCTCCTGAGTAGCTGGGACTACAGGCGCCCACCACCACACCCGGCTAATTTTTTGTATTTTTAGTAGAGACGGAGTTACACCGTGTTAGCCAGGCTGGTCTCGATCTCCTGACCTCGTGATCCACCCACCTCAGCCTCCCAAAGTGCTGGGATTACAGGTGTGGGCCACCGTGTCCGGCAAAAAAATTTATTTTTTAAAGAGAGTTAGTTGACTGTACTTGTGTGAATCTATTTCTGAGGTCTCAATTCCATCTTATTGATTTATGTGTCTATCCCACTGGGGAGACCATAGTTTCTTGGTAACTATATTTATATAGTAAGTCATAAAATAAGGTAGATAGTGTGATTCCAACAACTTTTTCAAAGTGGTTTTTTTTTGTTTTGTTTTGTTTTTTTTGAGACGGAGTCTCGCTTTGTCACCCAGGCTGGAGTGCAGTGGCCAGATCTTGGCTCACTGCAAGCTCCGCCTCCTGGGTTCCCGCCATTCTCCTGCCTCAGCCTCCCAAGTAGCTGGGACTACAGGCGCCCGCCACTTCGCCCGGCTAGTTTTTTTTGCATTGTTTTAGTAGAGACGGGGTTTCACCGCTTTAGCCAGGATGGTCTCGATCTCCTGACCTCGTGATCCGCCCGTCTCGGCCTCCCAAAGTGCTGGGATTACAGGCTTGAGCCACCGCGCCTGGCCTCAAAGTGGTTTTAACTATTCTACTTCTTTTGCCTTTCTATATAAAGTTTAGAATAAACATCTATATTTAATACAAAAAAAATTGCTGGGATTTTTGTAGGAATTGCATTACGCCTATAGATCAGTTTGGGTTTTTGTTGTTGTTGTTTGAGACAGAGGTCACTCTGTTGCCCAGGCTAGAGTGCAGTGGCGGGATCTCAGCTTACTGCAACCTCTGCCTCCTGGGTTCCAGCTAGTCTCCTGCCTCAGCCTCCTGAGTAGCTGGGATTACTACCAGGTGCACGCCACCACGCCCAGCTAATTTTGTATTTTTAGCAGAGATGGGGTTTCACCATGTTGGCCAGGCTGGTCTTGAAATCCTGACCTCAAGTGATCTGCCCGCCTTGGCCTCCAAAGTGCTGGGATTAAAGGCGTGAGGCACCACACTCGGCCCCTATGGATTAATTTGAAGAGAATTGGTATCTTTACTGTAATATGTTGGATCTTCCAATTCAATCCTAATCTTGTGGTTAATGAAAGAATCTGAAGTAAAGGAAAGAACTATGGGATTGAAATGGGGTGCTGGGAGCAAATTTCTCCAGAATCTGAACTCCCTTTGACCTTTGATCAAATGGGGTCGGACTCCATCCTAGGGAAGTGAGAAGGGTCTGGGAGACATAAATATATGCCAACTCACCTGTGTAGGTTTACAGTTTACAACATTACCTGGGGTTTCACAACTCAACTGCAAGAAAGGAATTAGCATCCCCGTTGTTTTTAAACCAGTGTTTTCATATCCTTTATTCCCAAGTCAGTGTATTTGTCAGTTTGAATGTTACATGTATGATAAAACAGATTATGAAAAGTATACTTACGATGAGAACATTATTTTATATAACTGATCATTGAATATGCAACCTCTTGTAACAATAACTTAATGGACCCAACTCTACCTTCTGAATGGACAAATTTTATGATTCTCCTAAAACGTTTTGAGTTGGGTATAGTTTCTTGTTGCTTCTTCCTGTGACCCAAGGCTTAAAAATGAGGCTGGGCACAACGGCTCACGCCTCTCAACCCAGAGCTTTAGGAGACCAAGGCGGGAGGATCACTTGAGATCAGGAGTTTGAGACCAGCCTGGCCAACATGGTGAAACCCCATCTCTACTAAAAATACAAAAATTAGCCAGGCGTGATGGTGCATGCCTGTAATCCCAGCTACTCAGGAGGCTGAGGCAGGAGAATCACTTTAACCTGAGAGACAGAGGTTGCAGTGGGCTGAGATCACACCTCTGCACTCCAGCCTGGGCAATAGAGCGAGACTGTCTCAAAAAAAAAAAAAAAGAATGAATCTCTGGAAACTAGTAATTAGAGCCAGACCTCCCTAGAACCAAGGAGACAGGAGTCGGGGAAAAGGACACTACAGATGATGCCCACAGTCTCAAGCACTGTGGCATATGCTTGACTTCAGAGCATTCTGGCGCTCAAGGTCAAGTGTCGAGCCATCTATATATCCTGTCAACGCAAATGCCTGCAACCACTACAATTAACAGGATATGGAAGAGAGGAGGCGCATCATGTATGGAGGAATGAATCAGTCCCAACAATTATGTGAACATTTCGAAAATTTCAATACCAAGGATTAACTTCTAAAATACAACTTTACATACTGGCGCATGCCTGTAGTCCTAGCTATTCAGGTGGCTGGGGCAGGAGGATTGCTTGAGCCCAGGAGGTCGACGCTGCAGTGAGCTATGAACACCACTGCACTCCAGCCTGGGCAACAGACTGAGACCCTGTCTCAAAAAAAAAAAAAAAAAAAAAAAAAAAAAGACAAGTTTAGGCTGAGCACAGTGGCTCACACCTGTAATCCCAGCACTTTGGGAGGCCAAGGTGGGAGGATCCTTGAGCCCAGGAGTTTGAAACCAGCCTGGGCCACAAAGTGAGACTCCATCTCTACAAAAAAATTAAAAAATTAGCTGTGCATTGTGGCACACACCTGTGGTCCCAGCTACACAGGAAGCTGACACAGGATGATGGCTTGAGCCCAGGAGTTCAGGGCTGCACTAAGCCATGTTCATGCCACTGCATTCCAGCCTGGGTGACAGAGGAGGATCCTATCTCAAAAAAATGAAGTAAATTGGCCAGGTGCAGTGGCGTGTGCCTGTAATCCCAGCTACCCAGGAGGCTAAGGCACAAAAATCTCTTGAACCTGGTAGGCGGAAGTTGCAGTGAGCTGTGATCACACCACTGCACTTCAGCCTAGGCAACAGACTGAAACCCTGTCTTTAAAAAAAATAAAAATAAAAGACAAGTTTAGGCTGAGTTAAGCCCAGTGGCTCACACCTGTAATCCCAGCACTTTGGGAGGCCAGGGTGGGAGGATCGCTTGAATTTAGGAGTTCAAAACGAGCCGGGGCCACAAAGTGAGACTCCATCTCTACAAAAAAAATTTTTAAAACTCAGCTGTGCGTTGTGGCGCACACCTGTGGTCCCAGCTACACAGGAAGCTGACACAGGATGATCGCTTGAGCCCAGGAATTCAGGGCTGCAGTGAGCCGTGTTCACGCCACTGCACTCCAGCCTGGGTGACAGAGTAAGGCCCTGTCTCAAAAAAATTTAACAAATTGGCCGGGTGCTGTGGCGTGCGCCTGTAATCCCAGCTACTCAAGAGGCTGAGGCACAAGAATCGCTTGAACCTGGTAGGGAGAGGTTGCAGTGAGCTGAGATCACACCACTGCAGTCCAGCCTGGGCCACAAAGTGAGACCCTCTCTCAAAAATAAATAAATACAAGTTTATAGTCAGAAGCTATACAGCTAGCCATTCAATAAAATGCATGTGCAATATGGTGGAGGAGCTGTTGTGAACATCCCCATTTGAATGCTGGGCAAACAGAGTAGTTCAAGGTCCCCAAAGGATGCAGCAGGTCGTACTCATTTCAGAAGGGAACTCTGTAGAAACCATCCAGTCTGGGCAGAGCCCCCACTCCACTGGCCTGGAGAGCCACGAATCCGGCGCGCGTCCTCCCCACCTTGCCCACCAGGGGGCGACAAGTCCCTGTAAAGGGGTCGCGGGCCGCAGAGCTGGTGGGAAATGGTTGAGGGGCGTGTGTGGGTCAGCGTTCCTTGGGGACCCGTGAAGCCTGGGCTTAGGGCTCACAGCGTGGGTCCCCAGCACAGACAGGAGGCGGACAGCTTCCCGTGAACTGCAGGGGAGTCCCGGGACGCTGTCCTCCAGCGAGGTGGGGACCGGCTACGTCCCTCAGTTCCCCCCTCGGTCCTCGGGCCACAGGGACATTAGACTAGGGGGTCAGTTCTTCCAGCCCTGCTCAGGCCTCTTCTGACTAGAGGAGCTGCGACGGACGCGGACTTCAGGCCTCTTGGCGACCGCGGTCTCCTGAACTCGACCCCCTCCCTGCTCCCATGGGGAAGAACCCCGCCCCTAGAACGGCCTCCCCTCCAGGTGTCTCCCCTACACTACCCCTCCGCCGGCCGGGCACTCCGCCAGCCCTAAGGAGGCCGACCCTGCCCCTTCTAGCACCTCCCCTACTTGGACCTGGTCCCCGCCCTCGGCCGCCCGCCAGTCCCCGAGGCGTACACGTGGTAGATCCCGTCAGTCCCGGAAGTCTCGCGTTACTCAAACGCCTCGCGCAGTCGCACTTGCCCTCAGGGAAGGGGCGGGGTGAACGGAAGCCGGGAAGGAGATTCGTGGTTCGCGGGGTGCGGGCGCGCGTGCGCACTCCGCAGCCCGTGCAGGACCGCGGCGCTGGCCGGGCGCCCACGAGCCGGCGGGTTGGTTGCGCCCCCATCCTTCTTTCCCTGGGACCTGGGGTCGCGGTTACTTGGGCTGGCCGGCGAACCCTTCAGTGACCTGGCGAGGAGCGGGCCTCGCGCGCCTGGAAGGCTCTGTGGAGCGAAGAGAGTGAGCACGGGAGGGGCGGCGGAGAGGCCCGAGGTTGGGGGGAGACGCGGGATCTGGAGGTGGGTAGGAGGGGACGAGGGACCGGAAGGAAACAGGGCTGTCGAGTGTGTCCCCTCTCGGGTGCACCTTTTGTTTTTGTATTTGTTTCAGACAGCGGCTTACTCTGTTTACCAGGCTAGAATGCAGTGGCGCGATCCCGGCTCACTGTAGCCTCGAACTCCCGATCTCAAGCGATCCTCCCGCCTCGGCCCGGGTAATTGAAAAAAAATTTTCTTAAGACAGGGTCTTGCTGTGTTGCCCAGGCTGGTATCAAACACGCGGGTTCCAGTGATCCTCCCGCCTCGGCCTCCCAAAGTGCTGAGGTTACAGGCGTGAGCCACTGCCGGGCCAGGTGCACCCTTTGTACAGGAAAAGGGGTAGGAAAGGCTTCGAGGTCACTGTGATCCCTCTGATCTCGTCCCTTTCCCATGCCAGGGCACACAGCATGGCAGAAAACCGTGAGCCCCGAGGTACCGTGGAGGCTGAACTGGATCCGGTGGAGTACACCCTTAGGAAAAGGCTTCCCAACCGCCTTCCCCGGAGGCCCAATGACATTTATGTCAACATGAAGACTGACTTTAAGGCCCAGCTGGCACGCTGCCAGAAGCTGCTGGACGGAGGGGCCCGGGGTCAGAACGCGTGCTCTGAGATCTACATTCACGGCTTGGGCCTGGCCATCAACCGCGCCATCAACATCGCGCTGCAGCTGCAGGCGGGCAGCTTCGGGTCCTTGCAGGTGGCTGCCAATACCTCCACCGTGGAGCTTGTTGATGAGCTGGAGCCGGAGACTGATACACGGGAGCCACTGACTCGGATCCGCAACAACTCAGCCATCCACATCCGAGTCTTCAGGGTCACACCCAAGTAGTTGAAAAGACACTCCTCCACTTATCCCCTCCATGATGTGGCTGTTCGCATGCCGAGTACTGGACCTTGGACCAGAGCCATGTAAGAAAAGGCCTGTTCCCTGGAAGCCCAAAGTACTCTGCATTGAGGGGGGTGGTAATTGTTTCTTGGTGAGCCCAGTTAGTGGGTCTTCCTGAGTGTGTGTGTGTGTGTGATCTGTAACTATTGCCATATAAATAAAAAATCCTGTTGTACTAGTGTCCTGCCACCTCCACGGCCACTGACTCTTTCCTGTGTAAATTCTGTGTGTGCCTGAATAGGGATGGTAGGAAATGCTACAAGTATCTAGCTGAAAGGGGAACCCAAGTGTTTCTTGCCTCCATAGAGAACATAGATTATGCTATGCAGTGTAACAAAACAGTACAGTGCAGAAGCCCAGTCATCCCAATGTTTGTTTTAACGATTTTCATCTTCTAGTTGGGTGCAGTGGCTCCAGCTTGTAGTCCGAGCTACTGGCGGAGGCTGAGGCGGAAAGATCGCTTGAGCCTGGGAGTTTGAAGGTACAGTGAGTTATGATCGTGCCATCTGCACTCCAATCTAGATGACATACTGAGACCCTGTCTATGCAAAAAACACTTTTTTTTTTTTTTTTCTGAGATGAAATCTTGCTCTGTCACCCAGGCTGGAATACAGTAGTGCCGTCTTGGCTCACTGCAAGGTCAGTCTCCTGGGTTCAAGTGATTCTCCTGCTTCATCCTCCGCAGTAGCTGGGATTACAGGTGAGCGCCACCACGCCCCACTAATTATTTTTGTATTTTTAGTGGAAACACCATGTTGGCCAGGATGTTCTCGAACTCCTGACCTCAAGTGATCTGCCCGCCTCAGCCTCCCAGATGCAAAAAATTTTTGAAAACTAAATGGGGCTGGGCGCGGTGGCTCAAGCCTGTAATCCCAGCACTTTGGGAGGCCGAGATGGGTGGATCATGAGGTCAGGAGATCGAGACCATCCTGGCTAATATGGTGAAACCCCGTCTCTACTAAAAAAAAATACAAAAAAAACTAGCCGGGTGAGGTGGCGGGCGCCTGTAGTCCCAGCTACTTGGGAGGCTGAGGCAGGAGAATGGCGTGGACCCGGGAGGCGGAGCTTGCAGTGAGCTGAGATCTGGCCACTGCACTCCAGCCTGGGAGACAGAGCAAGACTCCGTCTCAAAAAAAAAAAAAAAAAAAAGAAAACTAAATGGGTGTAGTGGCTTGCACCTATAATCCCAGCTACCTCATTGGCTTAGGCAGGAAGATCGCTTGAGCCCAGGAGTTCGAGGCTGCAGTGAGCTGTGATCACCACATTACACTCCAGGCTGGGTGACAGAGCAAGACCGTATCTCAAAAAAAAAAAAGAAAAAAACGAAGCAAACTAAGACTTCAGGACCTTCTTAGTGTCAGGCTCCGTGATAGGGAGTGACAATTGGCTTCATTTAATTCCTGGACCTGCAGGGCCTGCCGAGACGGCACCCGGGCTTTCAGGTCCAGAGCCCTTCAGACCCTTTTTTGTTTGGTTTTTTTTTGAGACAGTTTCACTCTGTCATCCAGGCTGGAGTGCAGTGGTGCGATCTCAGCTCACTGCAACCTCTGTCTCCTGGGTTCAAGGGATTCTTCTGCCTCAGCTTCCTGAGTAGCTGGGACTATAGGCGTGCACCACCATGCCCTGCAATTTTTTGTATTTTTAGTAGAGAAGGGGTTTCACCATGTCAGCCAGGCTGGTCTCAAACTTCTGACCTTGAGCATTCTGCCCGCCTTGGCCACCCAAAGTGCTGGGATTACAGGCATGAGCCACTGTGCCCAGCCTTCAGACCTTTCTCACTGGGCTGCTCCAGTGGCAAAGGGACCCCCCCCCCACGTAATTACTGGGCACACAGGTAATACTTTCTGTTTGGATATTTGTGGGATGGCCTGATTTTTCACATTTATCAAACTAGAGTCAACTAAAGCAATGTTTATCAAAGCGGGTTGTGACCCATTTGTGGGTCACAGCTTAAAAAAAAAAAAAAGGCCAGGGGCGGTGGCTCACGCCTGTAATCCCAGCACTTTGGGAGACTGAGGCGGGCAGATCACAAGGTCCGGAGATCAAGACCATCCTGGCTAACACAGTGAAATCCTGTCTCTACTAAAAAATACAAAAAATTAGCCAGGCGTGGTGGCACATGCCTGCAGCCCCAGCTACTCTGGAGGCTGAGGCAGGAGAATCACTTGAACCAGGGAGGTGGAGGTTGCAGTGAGCTGAGATCGCGCCACTGCACTCCAGCCTGGGTGACAGAGCAAGACTCATCTCAAAAAAAAAAAAACAAAAACGAAAAAAACAAGGCCGGGTGTGGTGGCTCACGCCTATACTCCCAACACTTTGGGAGGCCGAGGCAGGACCAGCCTAGGCAACATGGTGAAATCCCATCTCTACAAAAAATATAAAAAGTTATCTGGACATGGTGGCACAAACCTGTGGTCTCAACTACTTGGGAGGCTGAGGTGGGAGGATTACCTGAGCCCAGGAAGGGGAGGTTGCAGTGAGCTGAGATCATGCCAGTGCACTCCAGCCTGGGCGACTCAGCAAGACCTTGTCTAAAAAAAGGAAGGAAGGCCGGGCACGGTGGCTCAAGCCTGTAATCCCAGCACTTTGGGAGGCCGAGGCGGGTGGATCACGAGGTCAGGAGATTGAGACTATCCTGGCTAACATGGTGAAACCCCGTCTCTACTAAAAATACAAAAAATTAGCCGGGCACGGTGGCGGGCGCCT
>NW_020263272.1:0-2581 GCF_003255815.1 Theropithecus gelada | reverse complement strand
AAATCATCTCACAGAGTTACAGCTTTCCCCTCAAGAAGCCTTTCAATAAGACAGTACTTGTGGAATGGGCAAAGTGATATTTGGAAGCCCATAGAGGGCGCTGGTGAAAAAGGAAATATCCTCAGATGAAATCTGGAAAGAAGCTTTCTGAGAAACTCCTGAGTGTTCTGTTAATTCATCTCACAGAGTTACATGTGTATTTCGTGGATCTCTTTCCTAGCCTTATTTTGTGGAATGTGAGAAAAGATATTTCGGAATCCTTTGAGGACTGTAGGGCCAAAGGAAATATCCTCCGATAACAAAGAGAAAGAAGCTTTCTGAGAAACTTCTTTGTGTTCTGTGAAATCATCTCACAGAGTTACAGCTTTCCCCTCAAGAAGCCTTTCCTTAAGACAGTTCTTGTGGAATTGGCAAAGTGATATTTGGACGCCCATAGAGGGCGCTGGTGAAAAAGGAAATATCTTCCGATGAAATCTGGAAGGAAGCTTTCTGAGAAACTGCTTAGTGTTCTGTTAATTCATCTCACAGAGTTACAGCTTTCCCCGCAAGAAGACGCTCGCTAAGCCTGTTCTTGTGGAATTCGCAAAGTGATATTTGGAAGCCCATACAGGGCTATGGTGAAAAAGTAAATATCCTCAGAGAAAAAGTGGAAAGAACCTTTCTGAGACACTGCTTTGTGGTGTGTGACTTCCACTCAACATGGTTACATCTGTATTTCGTGGATCTCTTTGCTAGCCTTATTTCTGTGGCATCTGTGAACAGATACTTCGGATCCCTTTGAAGACTCTAGGGACAAAGGAAATATCCTCCGAAAAGAAAGAGAAAGAAGCTTTCTGAGAAACTTCTTTGTGTTCTGTTAAATCATCTCACAGAGTTACAGCTTTCCCCTCTAGAAGCCTTTCGTTAAGACAGTTCTTGTGGAATATGAAAAGTGATATTTGGAAGTCCTTGGAGTGCTATGGGAAAAAGGAAATACCCTCTGATGAAATCTGGAGAGAAGCTTTCTGAGAAACTGCTTAGTGTTCTTTTAATTCATCTCACAGAGTTACAGCTTTCCACTCAAGAAGCTGCTCACTAAGCCTGTTCTTGCGCAATTCGCAAAGTTATATGTGGAAGCCCTTAGAGGGCTATGGTGAAAAAGAAAATATCCTCAGAGAAAAACTGGAAAGAAGCTTTCTGAGAAACTGCTTTGTGATGTCTGACTTCCACTCACAGAGTTACATCTGTATTTCGTGGATCTCTTTGCTAGCCTTATTTCTGTGGAATCTGAGAAAAGCTATTTCGGATCCCTTTGAAGACTATAGGGCCAGAGGAAATATCCTCCGATAACAAAGAGAAAGAAGCTTTCTGAGAACCTTCTTTGTGTCCTGTGAAATCATCTCACAGAGTTTCTGCTTTCCCCTCAAGAAGCCTTTCGCTAAGACAGTTCTTGTGGAATTTGCAAAGTGATATTTGGACGCCCACAGAGGTCGCTGGTGAAAAAGGAAATATCCTCCGACGAAATCTGGAAGAAAGCTTTCTGAGAAACTGCTTAGTGTTCTGTTAATTCATCTCACAGAGTTACAGCTTTCCCCGCAAAAGCCGCTCGCTAAGCGTGTTCTTGTGGAATTCGCAAAGTGATATTTGGAAGCCCATAGAGGGCTATGGTGAAAAAGAAAATATCCTCAGAGAAAAACTGGAAAGAAGCTTTCTGAGAAACTGTTTTGTTTTGTGTGACTTAAACTCACAGAGTTACATATCTATTTCGTGGATCTCTTTGCTAGCCTTATTTCTGTGGAATCTGAGAACAGATATTTCGGATCCCTTTGAAGACTCTATTGCCAAAGGAAATATCCTCCCATAACAAAGAGAAAGAAGCTTTCTGAGAAACTTCTTTGTGTTCTGTGAAATCATCTCACAGAGTTACAGCTTTCCCCTCAAGAAGCCTTTCGCTAAGACAGTTCTTGTGGAATTGGCAAAGTGATATTTGGAAGCCGATAGAGGGCGCTGGTGAAAAAGGAAATATCCTCCGATGAAATCTGGAAAGAAGCTTTCTGAGAAACTGCTTAGTGTTGTGTTAATTCATCTCACAGTGTTACAGCTTTCGCCTCAAGAAGCCGCTCGCTAAGACTGTTCTTGTGTAATTCACAAAGTGATATTTGGAAGCCCTTAGAGGGCTACGGTGAAAAAAAGGGATCCTCAGAAAAAAACAGGAAAGAAAATTTTCTGAGAAACTGCTTTGTGATGTGTGACTTCCACTCACAGAGTTTCATCTGTATTTCGTGGATCTCTTTCCTAGCATTATTCATGTGGAATCTGAGAACAGATATTTCAGATCCCTTTGAAGACTATAGGGCCAAAGGAAATATCGTCCGATAACAAAGAGAAAGAAGCTTTCTGTGAAACGTCCTTGTGTTCTTTGAAATCATCTCACAGAGTTACAGCTTTCCCCTCAAGAATCCTTTCGCTAAGACAGTTCTTGTGGAATTCGCAGAGTGATATTTGGAAGCCCATAGAGGGCGGTGGTGAAAAAGGAAATATCCTCCGAGGAAAATTGGAAAGAAGCTTTCTGAGAAACGGCTGAGTTTTCTGTCAATTCATC
>NW_020263271.1:0-2581 GCF_003255815.1 Theropithecus gelada | reverse complement strand
TATTTCCTTTCGCCCTATAGTCTTCAAAGGGATCCGAAATATCTGTTCTCAGATTCCACAGAAATAAGGCTAGCAAAGAGATCCACGAAATACAGATGTAACTCTGTGAGATGAATTAACAGAACACTAAGCAGTTTCTCAGAAATCTTCTTTCTAGATTTCAGCTGAGGATATTTTCTTTTTCACCATAGCAATCTATGGGCTTCCAAATATCACTTTGCCAGTTCCACAAGACCTGTCTTAGCGAAACGCTTCTTGAGGGGAAAGCTGTAACTCTGTGAGATGATTTCACGGAACACAAAGCAGTTTCTCAGAAACCTTCTTTCTCTTTTTTACCCGTGGATTTTCCTTTGGACCTGTAGTCTTCACAGGGATCCGAAATATCTGTTCTCAGATTCCACGGAAATAAGGCTAGCAAAGAGATCCATGAAATACAGATGTAACTCTGTGAGATGAATTAACACAACACTAAGCAGTTTCTCAGAAAGCTTCTTTCCAGATTTCATCTGAGGATATTTTCTTTTTCACCATAGCCCTCTATGGGCTTCCAAATATCACTTTTCCAATTCCACAAGAACTGTCTTATCGAAAGGCTTCCTGAGGGGAAAGCTGTAACTCGGTGAGATGATTTCACAGAACACAACGAAGTTTCTCAGAAAGCTTCTTTCTCTTTGTTATCAGATGATATTTCCTTTGGCCCTATAGTCTTCAAAGGGATCCGAAATATCTGTTATCAGTTTCCAAAGAAATGAGGCTAGCAAAGAGATACACGAAATACAGATGTAACTCTGTGAGATGAATTAACGGGACTCTAAGCAGTTTCTCAGAAAGCTTCTTTCCAGATTTCATCTGAGGATATTTCCTTTTTCACCATAGCCCACTATGGGCTTCCAAATATCACTTTGCCAATTCCACAAGAACTGTCTTAGCGAAGGCTTCCTGAGGGGAAAGCTGTAACTCTGTGAGATGATTCCACAGAACACAAAAAAGTTTCTCAGAAAGCTTCTTTCTCTTTGTTACCGGAGGATATTTCCTTTGGCCCTATGGTCTTCAAAGGGATCCGAAATATCTGTTCTCAGATTCCACAGAAATAAGGCTAGCAAAGAGATCCATGAAATGCAGATGTAACTGTGTGAGTGGAAGTCACACATCACAGAGCAGCTTCTCAGAAAGCTTCTTTCCAGATTTCAGCTGTGGATATTTCCTTTTTTACCATAGCCCTCTACGGGCTTCCAAATATCACTTTGCCAATTCCACAAGAACTGACTTAGCAAAAGGCTTCCTGAGGGGAAAGCTGTAACTCTGTGAGACCATGTCACAGAACACAAAGAAGTTTCTCAGAAAGCTTCTTTCTCTTTGTTATCGGAGGATATTTCCTTTGGCCCTATAGTCTTCAAAGGGATCCGAAATATCTGTTCTCAGTTTCCACAGAAATGAGGCTAGCATAGAAATCCACGAAATACCCATGTAACTCTGTGAGATGAATTAACAGAACACTAAACAGTTTCTCGGAGAGCTTCTTTCCAGATTTCAGCTGAGGATATTTCCTTTTTCAACAGAGCCCTCTATGGGCTTCCAAATATCACTTGGCCATTTCCACAAGAAGTGTCTTCGCGAAGGCTTCCTGAGGGGAAAGCTGTATCTCTGTGAGATGATTTCACAGAACACAAAGAAGTTTCTCAGGAAGCTTCTTTCTCTTTGTTACCGGAGGATATTTCCTTTGGCCCTGTAGACTTCAAAGGGATCCGAAATATCTGTTCTCAGATTCCACAGAAATAAGGCTAGCAAAGAGATCCATGAAATAGAGATGTAAGTCTGTGAGATGAATTAACAAAACACTAAGCAGTTTCTCAGAAAGTTTCTTTCCAGATTTCAGCTGAGGATATTTCCTTTTTCACCAGAGTCCTCTATGGGCTTCCAAATATCACTTTGCCAATTCCACAAGGACTGTCTTTCCGAAAGGCTTCCTGAGGGGAAAGCTGTAACTCTGTGAGATGATTTCACAGAACACAAAGAAGTATCTCAGAAAGCTTCTTTCTCTTTGTTATCGGAGGATATTTCCTTTGGCCCTATACTCTTCAAAGGGATCCGAAATTTCTGTTCTCAGATTCCACAGAAATAAGGCTAGCAAAGAGATCCACGAGATACAGATGTAACTCTTTGAGATGAATTAACAGAACACTACGCAGTTTCTCAGAAAGCTTCTTTCCAGATTTCAGCTGAGGATATTGCATTTTTCACCATAGCCCTCTAAGGGCTGCCAAATATCACTTTGCCAATTCCACAAGAACTGTCTTAGCGAAAGGCTTCCTGAGGGGAAAGCTGTATCTCTGTGAGATGATTTCAGAGAACACAAAGAAGTTTCTCAGAAAGCTTCCTTCTCTTTGTTATGGGAGGATATTTCCTTTGGCCCTATAGTCTTCAAAGGGATCCGAAATATCTGTTCTCAGATTCCACAGAAATAAGGCTAGCAAAGAGATACACGAAATGCAGATGTAACTCTGTGAGTGGAAGTCACACATCACAGAGCAGTTTCTCAGAAAGCTTCTTTGCAGATTTCATCTGAGGATATTTCCTTTTT
>NW_020263270.1:364-2581 GCF_003255815.1 Theropithecus gelada | reverse complement strand
GCTAAGACATTTCTTGTGGAATTGGCAAAGTGATATTTGGAAGCCTATAGAGGGCTATTGTGAAAAAGGAAATATCCTCAGAAGAAATCTGGAAAGAAGCTTTCTCAGAAACTGCTGAATGATCTGTTAATTCTTCTCACAGAGTTACATCTGTATTTCGTGGATCTCTTTGCTAGCTTTATTTCCGTGGAATCTGAGAACAGATAATTCGGATCCCTTTGAAGACTATAGGGCCAAAGGAAATATCCTCCGATAACAAGGAGAAAGAAGCTTTCTGAGAAACTTCTTTGTGTTCTCTGAAATCAACCGTCAGAGTTACTGCTTTCCCCTCAAGAAGCCTTTCGCTAAGACAGTTCTTGTGGAATTGGCAAAGTGATATTTGGAAGCCCATAGAGGGCTATGGTGAAAAAGGAAATATCCTCAGATGAAATCTGGAAAGAAGCTTTCTGACAAACTGCTGAGTGTTCTGTTAATTCATCTCACGGAGTTCCATCTGTATTTCCTGGATCTATTTGCTAGCCTTATTTCTGTGGAATCTGAGAACAGATATTTCGGATCCCTTTGAAGACTAGAGGGCCAAAGGAAATATCCTCCGATAACAAAGAGAAAGAAGCTTTCTGGGAAAGTTCTCTGTGTTCTGTGAAAGCATCTCACAGAGTTACAGCATTCCCCTCAAGAAGCCTTTCGCTAAGACACTTCTTGTGGAATTTGCAAAGTGATATTTGGCAGCCCATAGAGGGCTATGGTGAAAAAGGAAATATCCTCAGATGAAATCTGGAAAGAAGCTTTCTGAGTAACTGCTGTGTGTTCTGTTAATTCATCTCACAGAGTTACATGTGTATTTCGTGGATCTCTTTTCTAGCCTTATTTCTGTGGAATCTGAGAACAGATATTTCGGATCCCTTTGAAGACTATAGGGCCAAAGGAAATATCCTCAGATAACAAAGAGAAAGAAGCTTTCTGAGAAACTTCTTTGTGTTCTGTTTAATCATCTCACAGCGTTACAGCTTTCCCCTCAAGAGGCCTTTCCCTAAGACAATTCTCGTGGAATTGGCAAAGTGATATTTGGAAGCCCATAGAGGGCTATGCTGAAAAAGAAAATATCCACAGATGAAATCTGGAAAGCAGCTTTCTGAGAAAGTGCTGAGTGTTCTGTTAATTCATCTCCCAGAGTTACATCCGTATTTCGTGGATCTCTTTGCTAGCCTTATTTCTGTGGAATCTGAGAACAGATATTTCGAATCCGTTTGCAGACTATAGGGCCAAAGGAAATATCCTCCGATAAAAAAGAGAAAGAAGCTTTCTGAGAAACTTCTTTGTGTTCTGTGAAATCATCTCACTGATTTAGAGCTTTCCCCTCAAGAAGCCTTTCGCTAAGACACTTCTTGTGGAATTGGCAAAGTGATATTTGGAAGCCTATAGAGGGCTATTGTGAAAAAGGAAATATCCTCAGAAGAAATCTGGAAAGAAGCTTTCTCAGAAACTGCTGAGTGTTCTGTTAATTCTTCTCCCAGAGTTACATCTGTATTTCGTGGATCTCTTTGCTAGCTTTATTTCTGTGGAATCTGAGAACAGATAATTCGGATCCCTTTGAAGACTACAGGGCCAAAGGAAATATCCTCCGATAAAATAGAGAAAGAAGCTTTCTGAGAAACTTCTTTGTGTTCTCTGAAATCAACTCTCAAGGTTACTGCTTTCCCCTCAAGAAGCCTTTCGCTAAGACAGTTCTTGTGGAATTGGCAAAGTGATATTTGGAAGCCCATAGAGGGCTATGGTGAAAAAGGAAATATCCTCAGATGAAATCTGGAAAGCAGCTCTCTGACAAACTGCTGCGTGTTCTGTTAATTCATCTCACAGTGTTACATCTGTATTTCGTGGATCTCTTTGCTAGCCTTATATCTGTGGAATCTGAGAAAGGATATTTCGGATCCGTTTGAAGACTCTATGGCCAAAGGAAATATCCTCCGATAACAAAGAGAAAGAAGCTTTCTGAGAAACTTCTTTTTGTTCTGTGAAAGCATCTCACAGAGTTACAGCATTCGCCTCAAGAAACCTTTCACTAAGACAGTTCTTGTGGAATTGGCAAAGTGATATTTTGAAGCCCGTAGAAGGCTATGGTGAAAAAGGAAATATCCTCAGATGAAATCTGGAAAGAAGCTTTCTGACAAACTGCTGAGTGTTCTGTTAATTCATCTCACAGAGTTACATCTGTATTTC
>NW_020263270.1:0-274 GCF_003255815.1 Theropithecus gelada | reverse complement strand
AAATATCCTCAGATGAAATCTGGAAAGAAGCTTTCTGAGAAACTGCTTAGTGTTCTGTTAATTCATCTCACAGAGTTACATCTGTATTTCGTGGATCTCTTTGCTAGCCTTATTTCTGTGGAATCAGAGAACAGATATTTCGGATCCCTTTGAAGACTAGAGGGCCAAAGGAAATATCCTACGATAACAAAAGAAAGAAGCTTTCTGAGAAACTTCTTTGTGTTCTATGAAATCAACTCACAGAGTTACTGCTTTCCCCTCAAGAAGCCTTTCG
>NW_020263269.1:0-2582 GCF_003255815.1 Theropithecus gelada | reverse complement strand
GGTGGTGTGAGGGGAGGGAGGGAGGGAGGAAGGGGTGGGGTGTGGGGAGGGAGGGAGGAAAGAAGGAAGAAATGGGTGGGTGGCATGTGGCGAGGGAGGGAAGTGGGGTCCCGCAGGGTCGAGGTCAAAGGGACATGTCACAGTTAGCCAGACAGGAGGATAAGGATTGCGTCATGGCTGAGCATTGGAGAAAAGTTTCCCCTTCACGGGATGACTCTGCTTCTTGTAACGTTTGTTTCTTCATGCAATCTTGCTAGCACATACACCAAGTACCAAGAACTGGATTCTACCTACTTAGGTTTCATTGTTAAAATACCTTTTCGTTTATAGAAACCAATGCAAGAATCGTCTCCATCCTCTTTCCTTTCAGCGCCCCCTCCCTACAATCTAATATGATTAAGAAGAAAAATTCAAAGTAGAGCAAAATCTGTCTACTTGAAAAAAGCCTTTTTATTTTTGCAACTTAGGAGACAAAAAGTACATTTCATATTTCCATACATCAGAAATACACAGGTCTTTTCTATATATAGTAGAATTTACTGTACAAAACATATTTAAATATATGTAAATAAAATATAATATACAACTATATTTACTATATACAAACCTATATAGATTATATATATTTATATATAAAATATATAAATACAAATATAGAAATATGGATTATATATTTATATAATATATAAATGTATATAGATTATATATACACATGTTCAAAATACATAGGTCTTTTGTATATGTACTAGAACCTACTATACATATTTATATATTTATATGTATTTTTATGCTTTATGTAGAATACATATAGAGATATTTATATATAAATATTTTATGTATAAATACATATATAAAACATATATTTATATTTATATATTATATATAATCATTTGTTTTAGAAGGTAAGGCATTAGTATTTTTCAAGCATGGTTCTCAGGCAAAAGGAGAAAGGAAATTCTCACTTTAAGAAGAAAAGAGTACAAAATTATCACAATTTAGTTTCCAGTTGTTAATAATTACATAGACAGAATAACTCATGCCCTTTAATCTTATAATGAATAACATGTTAAACTTTTATGTGATTATGAAAATACAAATTTCCATATAGTAAGCGTTTGAGATGTAAAGCACTAACTTTACAGGCAGTTTTCACTTGTTACACAGATTGTTCTTATATCTTTAAAGATGTTAAAATTAATGGTGGCTTAGAAGAGATGGTAGCATCATTTGAGAAACAACAGATGAATTCTGTTTCATGCCTTGCTTGGTGCAGTCAGGGCTTCACTTCATTAGCTTAGGAAGAGATTTCAGAGCTTTGCATGTTGAACTTGTAGCTGCCTCCTATGGAATCCTATGAAACCTAGGATGCAGAAATAGGGCATTGCCCCATGTCCTGAACACCATCATTTTGTGGTATATTTCTTTTGTATTTCTTATATGGAAATACCATATAAGGATGAGCATGCTTGGTATAACTCAAAGCCTGTTTATTTGCAAGGCTGTATTGACCCTGAACAATAAGTATCTGTATGTTATGGATGGGAACAAGTCCGCATGAAAAGCTCCTGCTGTTGGCTGTGGTTGTATATCTCTTTCCAAAGGGAAATTGGTGAACTTTCTGCTATAGTTTTTTCCATAATGACAGCATAAAAACTGAAGTAAACTGATCTTGTCAGTGGTCACTTTTGGGTTTGGTGTATATTAGGGAACAAGTTTGCAATGTGTTTCAAAATTACATTCAAGAATTAATTTTGTGCACCTTATTTTAATGCCATATTTCCATTCAAGCTCTGCAAGCCAAAACAGTCTGTGATGATTCTTTTGGCATTGAAAAAATTATCCATGGCACTTAAATCGTGTTTCTTTCATCATTTCATGGCAATAGGAGCTTCAATTGCTACTTGTTGGGAACCCATCCTGACTAGCTCTTTCACTGGGGCTACATGTTTTATTGTGATGATTGGCAGACCTGTGTTTCAGGCATTTTCAGCTTTGGAAAGTTACTATGATTTTGAAATTATAAACCCAAAAATATCAGTGAATTTATTTTCACAAACTGTTTTAATTCATTATAGACAGTAAGTGATTTAATCAGAAATCAATAATTTAAATAATCTTTTAATTTGTTGGAACATTCACAAATACTACATCTTCCTTTAAGTCTTTCTTGATTCTACATGTTAAATACACAGTTAAATTAGTTAATAAGAGTGTTAAATATTTTCCCTCCTTCTCCAACTACTCACAAGCTGAGGCTTAAAGTAAACAGTGGAATGAGTAAACACCCGAAGTAATATAACAGCAAAGCTGTAGTTGGCTTTTATAATAAAATAATAGATATCAAAGCTTTCTGATGTTTTTAGGCAAATCTTCCTGTGTCCCTAAAGGGAGGATCCCCTTGACAACAGTCATGAACAACAGGTGATCTGCAGATTCTCAGCTGTCAAAGACAGTTGGTGGGAAAATTTGAAAACACCTTGTACATACTAAAGAGCTCAGCATGAGATGATGTCTACATACATATGTCTCTGTCTCAGACCACAGGAAATAGGACACATGGCAGGAAGGCTCACGTCGATTCC
>NW_020263268.1:0-2583 GCF_003255815.1 Theropithecus gelada | reverse complement strand
ACACGGGAAGAACTGGGTTGGCCCTGACAAGCATGACCCCCATGGCACCACAGCTGCCTCAGGCAACAGGCAAAAGACAATGATGCCCACCTGGACAGGCCACCGGATGTGATGATGCACCCCCAAGCCCTAGTCCCACAGCAGCCAGAGACCACCCGCTGCTCATCCCGGGTGAAACAGGCAGAGCTACCCGAGCTATCAAAAGCAGGAAGAATTAAGGAAGCGATTCCCACAACACAACGTGACACTCCTTGGAGACAGACACAGGCTTCGCTGTGAAAGTGCAGAGGACAGTGGAGTCCCTAGGCAGGCTGCTTCTTCCAACGATCGGGAAGAAACCAGATCCATTTCCTTGTAGGAGAATCATTTGTACTGTGATTAGACAGAAGACAGAAGGTGGCTGATGTTATCAAATCATCAAGCACCTCACGGCTGCTTCTCCAAGGAAGGCCTGGAAACTTGCAGCCACCCGCGTAGGGGCCGCAGTGTTTACAATGGAGATACGGGTGACCGAGGTCTGGCTTCCTCAGGGAAGCTAAATTTGAACTTTCACCACTGAGGAATCGGTCATTTACAGTCACTCACCCTCAATGCAGAAGAGGGCTCAAGACACTGCACTAGACTTCAACACTCAGGGTTGGGGTTAGGGTCAAATTCACAAGTTTTACAAGATGTATTTACTTGGGATGCCAGAAGAGATGGAAGAGATGCAGCTTCACACCCCCGACCTCCATGGTTTGCTTAGCCCCTTCACCAGTGGATCTCACCTACAGATGACACATCCACACCTCATCCATGGCAGCACAGAAAACCACTTGGAAGACAGCCACTCCCACCAAGCTTCCCGACTTTGGTGTTTAAAATCTGCATCATTTAAAATCTGCATCTCATACGTGAGATTACACTCCTCCGAACAACGACATTGCCACTGTCATTTCACCCAAAAGGGCTTTAGGAAATGACACGCGGTCCAGACGCCAGAGGTCGCCGGCCGCCTCACTCTAGCCTAATTCCTTTGTGCCTGTATGGAGACTTCACAGATACAGCCCATCAATGACTGTATGAGAAGCTCAGGGCATAGACGAACTCAGTGATGAATTTTTTCCATTTATCACCCTTTGTTTTGTCCAGAAGACAGCTGAGAAAGGCGGGGGCAGATCATCTCCTCGAGTGTAATGACTCTAGCCACTTCTCTTCACCCCAGGTCACCACTCAGTCAACACGCTTTTGAGAAACCAAAGCAATTCTGTTCCCTTCACTCTGGGTTCCAAGCACTAAATTCCTCCATTTTATCAATTAGATTATCAATTAGATCAATTAGATTATCAAGCAGTTTGTAATCTGGACTGCAATCTGATACGAAATTTAAAGCTAATTTAAGTTGCGGTAAAAGCTCCTATTTACATTATAGATAAGGCATGAATGAAAACTTTAATCTGTTCATAGGACCAACTTTGTAAACAAACCAATTATTCAAGCAATGATTGTCTTCAGTTAGATGCAAATTACTTTGCTCATAAAAGATTTTCCAGTAGGAATTTTTAAATCCATGGTCTGTCTTTTCTGAGACAGTCTCTGCACCTTCCCCTGAGTACACAGCAGGACTTCTCAGGGCATCCCATCAGCAGACCCACTGAAGAGAATAAGCCCGCAGCCCCCAGCCCCCAGCCCAGGAATCAAGTCCAAGCCCCAGCAGCCCCTCGTCCAGCAGGGGCTTCCTCACCAGCACAGCACCCAGAGGTCTTCCAGGTTTAATGCCACGTGTGCGTGGAAAGTAGAGTGCTGGAAGGAACACAATAGACATTCAACAATGCAAATTCCCCCCTGCAACAGCCCAGCAATCCTCTGTACCTTCCCCAAAGTACCCATGCTAGGCAGGCATAGAGTCCAATGGGGGTGCCTAGGAATCGGCATTTAACACTATTCTGATGAATAAAAGTTTGAGAGGTCGGTCAGCGAGAGGCTGTCGTGGCCTCCACTCATTTGCAGGCTCTGAAGAGACACAGATTCAGGTAACAGGCCAGACAGGACAGGACAAGGATGAGGAGGTGGAGGGCAAATTCCATGGACCACCAACCGCCCCGCCATCCCCGCTGAGACTCCGTGATTTAAAGAGAGGCAAAGCCAGGGAGAAAAGATGCCCGCACCACACGAGCGACTGAGATTTCACCTAAAGCACGCAGCATGTGGCTGAGGGCCAAGGTTGGGCAAGCCAGGAGCACAGAACGGGGTTCACTGGCCCAGAGGTGTCTCCCACACCCACACCCCGTGCAGACCTCCCAAGCACTGCCTGTGTCTCCTGCCTGGTTTAGTTCCTCCCTGCCTTCTACTGTGTTGGTTTCTCAGCCGCCACCCACCACCACACAACCGTCTCTACAAGCTTGGTGGACTGAAAAGAGCGGGGGCAGGTAAGATCTGGGCTCTGGGGCCAACATCCTGCCTGAGACATTAGTTCCAACCCACCTAGCTGTGATGTGAGCCCCCGAGATTTCTCAAATGTGAGATGGGAAGGTAACTGAACCCACTCACCAGGACAGCTGTGCAGACTGAGATTACATATAGCCACACCTCGGCATCCACCAC
>NW_020263267.1:0-2584 GCF_003255815.1 Theropithecus gelada | reverse complement strand
TGGTATTGTTGGGTAGAGAGTTCTAGGTGGTTTGCAATGCTGTTTCAGTTTCTATTTCTTTGCTTCTTTGATCTTCTGCCTGGTTGTTCTATTCATTATTGAAAGTAGGTAATCACATCTCCCACTTTTATTGTTGAATCTATTTTTCTCCTAGATTTTCTGTTTTTTGCTTCAGGTATTTCAGAACTCTGTTATTAGGTGCCTAAGTGTTTATAATTGCCATATCTTCTTGATGAATTCATCCTTTTATCATCATATTTTGAAAATGGCCATACTGCCCAAGGTAATTTATAGATTCAATGCCATCCCCATTAAGCTACCAATGACTTTCTTCACATAATTGGAAAAAACTGCTTTAAAGTTCATATGGAACCAAAAAAGAGCCTGCATTGCCAAGACAATCCTAAGCCAAAAGAACAAAGCTGGAGGCATCACACTACCTGACTTCAAACTATACTACAAGGCTACAGTAACCAAAACAGCATGGTACTGGTACCAAAATGGAGATATAGACCAATGGAACACAACAGGGCCCTCAGAAATAATACCACACATCGACAGCCATCTGATCTTTGACAAACCTGAAAAAAACAAGAAATGAGGAAAGGATTCCCTATTTAATAAATGGTACTGGGAAAATTGGCTAGCCATAAGTAGAAAGCTGAAACTGGATCCTTTCCTTACTCCTTATATGAAAATTAATTCAAGATGGATTAGAGACTTAAATGTTAGACCTAAAACCATAAAAACCCTAGAAGAAAACCTAGGGAATACCATTCAGGACATAGGCATGGGCAAGAACTTCATGTCTCAAACACCAAAAGCAATGGCAACAAAAGCCAAAATTCACAAATGGGATCTAATTAAATTAAAGAGCTTCTGCACAGCNTTGAACCTGGGAGGTCAAGGCTGCAGTGAGCCGTGTATTGCTGCACTTCAGCCTGGATGACAGAGAAAGACCCTGTCTCAAAAAAAAGAAAAAAAATGAAAAGAAAAGAAAAAGAAAAGAAAAGAAAAAGAAATAATGTCTTTTACAACAACTTGGATGAAACTAGAGGCCATTATCCTTAGTGAAGTACTCAGGAACAGAAAACCAAATACTGCATATTCTCACCAGTAAGTGGGAGTTAAGCTATAGCTACACAAAGACTTACAGAGTGGGGACACTGGAGACTAAGAAGCAGGATGATGTTAGGGGGCGATGGATGAAAAACTACTTATTGAGTACAAAGTACACTACTCAGGTGACAGATACACTAAAATCCTAGACTTTACCACCACACAATTCTTCCATGTCTCCAAAAACCACTTGTACCCCTGAAGCTATTGAAATGAAAAAACTTAAAAATAAATTTTTGGCTGGGCGTGGTGGCTCATGCCTGTAATCCTAACACTTTGGGAGGCCGAGGCAGGTGGATCACCTGGTGTATGGAATTCGAGACCAGCCTGGCCAACATGGCAAAACCCCGTCTCTACTAAAAATACAAAACTTAACCAGGTGTGGTGGCACCCGCCTGTAATTTCAGCTACAGTGGAGGTTGAGGCAAGAGAATCGTTTGAATCTGGGAGGCAGAGGTTGCAGTGAGCCAAGATTGCAACACTGCACTCCAGCCTGGGTGACAGAAAGTGGCTCCATCTCAAAAATAAATAAATAAATAAATTTTTTTGAGACAGAGTCTTGCTCTGTTTCCAAATTGAAGGGCAGTGGTGCTATCATGTCTTACTGCAGCCTCAACCTCCTGGGCTTAAATCATCCTCTCACCTCAGCCTCCTGAATACCTTGGAATACAGGCTTGTGCCATCACACCTCGCTATTTTTTGTAATTTTTGCAGGCATAGGGTCTCATTATGTTCCCTAAACTGATCTTGAATTCCAGGCTCAAGTGACCTTCCTGCCTCGGACTCCCAGCTAGCTGAGACTACAGGCACGCACCAGCACACCTGGCTAATTTTTTTATTTGTTGTAGAGATGGGGTGTCACTATATTGCCCAGGCTGGTCTCAAACACCTGGCCTCAAACAATCCTCCCACCTCGGTCTCCCAAAGCGCTGGGATTACGGGCATGAGCCACCATACCTGGCCAAAAATTTTTTTAAAAAAGAAAAAATAGTGGCCAGGTATGGTGGCTCATGCCCGTAATCCCAGCACTTTGGGAGGCCAAGGCTGGTGGATCACCTGAGGTCAGGAGTTTGAGAGCTGCCTGGCTAACAGGGGAAAACCCCGTCTCTACTAAAAATACAAAAATTAGCCTAGCGTGGTGGCGCTCACCTGTAATCCCAGCTACTCAGGAGGCTGAGGCAGGAGAATTGCTTGAACCCACAGGGGCAGAGGTTGCAGTGAGCTGAGATAGTGCCACTACACTTTAGCCTGGGCGTCAGAGAGAGACTCTGTCTCAAAAATAAATAGATAGATAGAAAAATAAATTGACAGAGTCTCATAGAGTATAAGAAACTCATCAGATATCTTCAGCTAGAAAACCAATTTTGCACAATTGTGTCCATTTTCCCCCCAAGGAGTTTCACACCTTGATGCAAACAGGGAGATTGTGGGAAAGTGGAATTAATGTTAATTTGCATTTCTGACC
>NW_020263266.1:0-2584 GCF_003255815.1 Theropithecus gelada | reverse complement strand
CCCCTGTTCATCTAGTTCGGCTGACAAATGCCCTTGTGATATGGTTTGTCTGTGGCCCCACCCAAATCTCATCTTGAATTGTAGCTCCCATAATTCCCACACGCTGTGGGAGAGAACTGGTTGGAGATAATCGAATCATGGGATTTTACCCCATACTGTTCTTGTGGTAGGGAATAAGTCTCACGAGATATGATGGTTTTATAAAAGAAAGCCCCTTCCATTTGGCTCTTCTTCTCTCTCTGTTCCCTGCTGCCATGTAAGACCTGCCTTCACCTTCCGCCATGACTGTGAGGCCTCCCCAGACACATGGAACTGTGAGTCCATTAAGCCTCTTTTTCTCTATAAAATTACCCAGTCTCAAGTGTGTCTTTATCAGCAGCGTGAGAACAGACTAATACACCTTGCCAGTGTTTAACCTTAGAGGTGTATTCCTCTGCACAAGTAACGGAGACATTGATATTTAGTGGATCAAAGATGCAACTGTAGGCCAGGAACAGTGGCTCATATCTGTAATCCCAGCCCTTTGGGAGGCCAACACGGGCGGATAACTTGAGGTCAGGAATTTGAGACCAACCTGGCCAACATGGTGAAACCCTGTCTCTACTAAAAATACAAAAATCAGCCTGGAGTGGTGACAGGCACCTGTAATCCCAGGTACTCAGAAGGATGAGGCAAGAGAATCGCTTGAACCTGAGAGGCGGAGGTTGCAGTGAGCCGAGATCGTGCCACTACACTCCAGCCTAGGTGACAGGGTGAGACTCTGTCTCAAAAAAAAAAAAAAAAAAAAAAAAAAAGATGCAATTGTAATGAGTTCGGTGTATTATAAGAGCCCCCAAACACTCATGTTTGCCAGATGTGTGTGTCACCATGAGATGGGGCACAAGGGCTGCCCTGACAGGAGGGTCACCTGGAGAAGGAGTAAGCCCTATGGGGGATCCAGTGTTCATCCACACTAGGGCTAGGCATGAGAGGGTCCTCCAGGAGAGGCTGCACACAGAGGAGGAAAACCTACAGGGTTAACTTGAAGCTGGGACACCTAAGGAGAAGGCCCAGTGTTCACACTGTAAAACCAGCCGAGACACTGGCAGGCATACTGGCCGGGTGTTTGGGCAAAACGCATTCCCGGCCAACATGTGAAGGCGCGTTCTTCCACCTTAAGGTCCCCTGCAGGAGAGGCAAAGCCATGTGCCTTGAGCTCTGCTCACAGGAAAGAACATGACAAAGCCAAGGGGACCTCACAAAGGCTGTGTCAAAAGAGACTCACTTTCCTTCTGTCAAAGGCAGACGAGAGTGGGGAGCATGTGCTGCCATGACTAATTACCCACCACACACACGCCTCCTCCCACCCCATCCCTGGCCCCTGCACTTGGCGCAGCCGCCATTGTTTAAAGGGGCCGCAGCCTGACTTCCAGGTGGGGAGCGCGAGTGGGCCCGGCGCGGCAGGGCCAGTGCGCATGCGCGAGGCGCGAGCGGCCTCTGCCGTCACAGTGATTCCCACGGTTGTCTTAGAAACCAGCCCCTGAGGCTTGGCAAAGCAGGAGCCCTCCGTTGGCGGTGCTCGGGTGTCGGGGCTGCGAGGCTCCCGCCTCACCTCTCCACGGGGTCGACAGGAACGTCTCCGGACGGACGCCGGGAGTCAGTCGCAACGCGCCGGCCAGGATGACAAAACCGCAGGAGGCGGAGTCCGGGGGAGGCGGCGCGACCTCCCAGCCTCAGGCCTGCCCGGACGGTGTTGGGGTGAGTCTCCCCAAAAGTCTTGGCCCCGTGATCTCCACGACAGGTCCGCCCGCGTGTCCGTGGGCTGCTCTCTCCCCCGAGGGGCCTTCACGCCCGGAGCAGAAGCCTGCAGCGTCGGGGGTTGCCTGCGGGCGTGTGTTTCTGTGCCGCTGCTGCGTGACTGCGTGTGTCCCTGTCTCTCGCATTCTCTCTTCTCTCTCTGGCCCTCACTCTCTGCGTCGTTCCCTCTTTCTGCCGGTGTGTGTGTGTGTGTTCGGTCGAACGCGCCCTGTGCGCCCAAACGCGACTTCCTGCGTGTCGGCCTGGCTCTGCTGAGCCCCTTTCTGCCTCTGTGCCTGGGTCCTGTGGCGGCTTGTCAATCAACGGTGTTCGCTGCTGTTCCACTTTGGGTCCGTGAGGGCCTCGACCACGTGAGGAGATGCGTCTTCCCCGCAGCAATGGAAATGTCATTACCCTTGCCGAGCGAGCGAGCGAGCGAGCGAGCGGACTCTCTCCTGGGATCAAGATAACCACAGCCCAGCCAGGGACAAAAGCCCCAGAGGAGCTGGTCGCCCTGCAGGAGAGGAGCAGACCCGCCTCAGAGGAGACGCTTGTACCTTTTCACGGCGCTTCTCTGAGCAATGAAGCCACACCCCGGCAGAAGCTTGAAGAGGAAGCCGGGAAGGGGAGATGCCCAGCCTCCCGGTCCCTGGAAGGCTGGCCTCTCTGGACAAGTCGGCCGTTGGGCAACCCTCCCCTTAGGCCCGCGGCAGTGGCACCGAGCAGTAACCGGCCTGGGCTCCGTCCGGCCTCTGCTCTGCCCTCCCTCTTGCTCTGTCTCCCCTGTTTCTCAGGGGCCTAGATGCTT
>NW_020263265.1:0-2584 GCF_003255815.1 Theropithecus gelada | reverse complement strand
TTGATTTGCATTTCTCTGATGGCCAGTGATGATGAGCATTTTTTCATGTGTCTATTGGCTGTATGAATGTCTTCTTTTGAGAAATGTCTGTTCATATACTTTGCCCACTTTTTGATGGGGTTGTTTGTTTTTTTCTTGTAAATTTGTTTGAGTTCTTTGTAGGTTCTGGATATTAGCCCTTTGTCAGATGAGTAGATTGCAACAATTTTCTCCCATTCTGTAGGTTGCCTGTTCACTCTGATGGTAGTTTCTTTTGCTGTGCAGAAGCTCTTTAGTTTAATTAGATCCCATTTGTCAATTTTGGCTTTTGCTGCTGTTGCTTTTGGTGTTTTAGACATGAAGTCTTTGCCCATGCCTATGTCCTGAATAGTACTACCTAGGTTTTCCTCTAGGGTTTTTATGGTATTAGGTCTAACATTTAAGTCTCTAATCCATCTTGAATTAATTTTTGTATAAGGAGTAAGGAAAGGATCCAGTTTCAGCTTTCTACTTATGGCTAGTCAATTTTCCCAGCACCATTTATTAAATAGGGAATCCTTTCCCCATTTCTTGTTTCTCTCAGGTTTGTCAAAGATCAGATGGCTGTAGATGTGTGGTATTATTTCTGAGGACTCTGTTCTGTTCCATTGGTCTATATCTCTGTTTTGGTACCAGTACCATGCTGTTTTGGTTACTGTAGCCTTGTAGTATAGTTTGAAGTCAGGTAGCGTGATGCCTCCAGCTTTGTTCTTTTGACTTAGGATTGTCTTGGAGATGCGGGCTCTTTTTTGGTTCCATATGAACTTTAAAGCAGTTTTTTCCAATTCTGTGAAGAAACTCATTGGTAGCTGGATGGGGATGGCATTGAATCTATAAATTACCTTGGGCAGTATGGCCATTTTCACGATATTAATTCTTCCTATCCATGAGCATGGTATGGTCTTCCATTTGTTTGTGTCCTCTTTTATTTCACTGAGCAGTGGTTTGTAGTTCTCCTTGAAGAGGTCCTTTACATCCCTTGTCAGTTGGATTCCTAGGTATTTTATTCTCTTTGAAGCAATTGTGAATGGAAGTTCATTCCTGATTTGGCTCTCTGTTTGTCTGTTACTGGTGTATAAGAATGCTTGTGATTTTTGCACATTAATTTTGTATCCTGAGACTTTGCTGAAGTTGCTTATCAGCTTAAGGAGATTTTGGGCTGAGACAATGGGGTTTTCTAAATATGCAATCATGTCATCTGCAAAGAGGGACAATTTGACTTCTTCTTTTCCTAACTGAATACCCTTGATTTCTTTCTCTTGCCTGATTGCCCTACCCAGAACTTCCAACACTATGTTGAATAGGAGTGGTGAGAGAGGGCATCATTGTCTTGTGCCAGTTTTCAAAGGGAATTTTTCCAGTTTTTGCCCATTCAGTATGATATTGGCTGTGGGTTTGTCATAAATAGCTCTTATTATTTTGAGGTACATCCATCAATACCTAATTTATTGAGAGTTTTTAGCATGAAGGGCTGTTGAATTTTGTCAAAAGCCTTTTCTACATCTATTGAGATAATCCTGTGGTTCTTGTCTTTGGTTATGTTTATATGATAGATTATGTTTATTGATTTGTGAATGTTGAACCAGCCTTGCATCCCAGGGATGAAGCCCACTTGATCATGGTGGATAAGCTTTTTGATGTGCTGCTGAATCCGGTTTGCCAGTATTTTATTGAGGATTTTTGCATCGATGTTCATCAGGGATATTGGTCTAAAATTCTCTTTTTTTTGTTGTGTCTCTGCCAGGCTTTGGTGTCAGGATGATGTTGGCCTCATAAAATGAGTTAGGGAGGATTCCCTCTTTTTCTATTGATTGGAATAGTTTCAGAAGGAATGGTACCAGCTCCTCCTTGTACCTCTGGTAGAATTCAGCTGTGAATCCATCTGGTCCTGGACTTTTTTTGGTTGGTAGGCTATTAATTATTGCCTCAATTTCAGAGCCTGCTATTGGTCTATTCAGGGATTCAACTTCTTCCCGGTTTAGTCTTGGAAGAGTGTAAGTGTCCAGGAAATTATCCATTTCTTCTAGATTTTCTAGTTTATTTGCGTAGAGGTGTTTATAGTATTCTCTGATGGTAGTTTGTATTTCTGTGGGATCGGTGGTGATATCCCCTTTATCATTTTTTATTGCGTCTATTTGATTCTTCTCTCTTTTCTTCTTTATTAGTCTTGCTAGCGGTCTGTCAATTTTGTTGATCTTTTCAAAAAACCAACTCCTGGATTCACTGATTTTTTGGAGGGTTTTTTGTATCTCTATCTCCTTCAGTTCTGCTCTGATCTTAGTTATTTCTTGCCTTCTGCTAACTTTTGAATATGTTTGCTCTTGCTTCTCTAGTTCTTTTAATTGTGATGTTAGAGTGTCAATTTTAGATCTTTCCTGCTTTCTCTTGTGGGCATTTAGTGCTATAAATTTCCCTCTACACACTGCTTTCAATGTGTCCCAGAGATTCTGGTATGTTGTATCTTTGTTCTCATTGGTTTCAAAGAACATCCTTATTTCTGCCTTCACTTCGTTATGTACCCAGTAGTCATTCAGGAGCAGGTTGTTCAGTTTCCATGTAGTTGAGC
>NW_020263264.1:0-2584 GCF_003255815.1 Theropithecus gelada | reverse complement strand
TTTTCCTCTAGGATTTTTATGGTATTAGGTCTAACATTTAAGTCTTAATCCATCTTGAATTAATTTTCATCTAAGGAGTAAGGAAAGGATCCAGTTTCAGCTTTCTACTTATGGTTAGCCAATTTTCCCAGCACCATTTATTAAATAGGGAATCCTTTCCCCATTTCTTGTTTCTCTCAGGTTTGTCAAAGATCAGATGGCTGTAGATGTGTGGTATTATTTCTGAGGGCTCTGTTCTGTTCCATAGGTCTATATCTCTGTTTTGGTACCAGTACCATGCTGTTTTGGTTACTGTAGCCTTGTAGTATAGTTTGAAGTCAGGTAGCATGATGCCTCCAGCTTTGTTCTTTTGACTTAGAATTGTCTTGGAGATGCGGGGTCTTTTTTGGTTCCATATGAACTTTAAAGCAGTTTTTTCCAATTCTGTGAAGAAACTCATTGGTAGCTTGATGGGGATGGCATTGAATCTATAAATAACCTTGGGCAGTATGGCCATTTTCACAATATTGATTCTTCCTATCCATGAGCATGGTATGTTCTTCCATTTGTTTGTGTCCTCTTTGATTTCACTGAGCAGTGGTTTGTAGTTCTCCTTGAAGAGGTCCTTTACATCCCTTGTAAGTTGGATTCTAAGGTATTTTATTCTCTTTGAAGCAATTGTGAATGGAAGTTCATTCATGATTTGGCTCTCCGTTTGTCTGTTACTGGTGTATAAGAATGCTTGTGATTTTTGCACATTAATTTTGTATCCTGAGAGTTTGCTGAAGTTGCTTATCAGCTTAAGGAGATTTTGGGCTGAGACAATGGGGTTTTCTAAATATACAGTCATGTCATCTGCAAACAGGGACAATTTGACTTCTTCTTTTCCTAACTGAATACCCTTGATTTCTTTCTCTTGCCTGATTGCCCTAGCCAGAACGTCCAACACTATGTTGAATAGGAGTGGTGAGAGAGGGCATCCCTGTCTTGTGCCAGTTTTCAAAGGGAATTTTTCCAGTTTTTGCCCATTCAGTATGATATTGGCTGTGGGTTTGTCACAAATAGCTCTTATTATTTTGAGGTACGTTCCATCAATACCGAATTTATTGAGCGTTTTTAGCATGAAGGGCTGTTGAATTTTGTCAAAGGTCTTTTCTGCATCTATTGAGATAATCATGTGGTTCTTGTCTTTGGTTCTGTTTATATGCTGGATTATGTTTATTGATTTGCGAATGTTGAGCCAGCCTTGCATCCCAAGGATGAAGCCCACTTGATCATGGTGGATAAGCTTTTTGATGTGTTGCTGAATCCGGTTTGCCAGTATTTTATTGAGGATTTTTGCATCAATGTTCATCAGGGATATTGGTCTAAAATTCTCTTTTTTTGTTGTGTCTCTGCCAGGCTTTGGTATCAGGATGATGTTGGCCTCATAAAATGAGTTAGGGAGGATTCCCTCTTTTTCTATTGATTGGAATAGTTTCAGAAGGAATGGTACCAGCTCTTCCTTGTACCTGTGGTAGAATTCGGCTGTGAATCCATCTGGTCCTGGACTTTTTTTTGGTTGGTAGGCTATTAATTATTGCCTCAATTTCAGAGCCTGGTATTGGTCTATTCAGGGATTCAACTTCTTCCTGGTTTAGTCTTGGAAGAGTGTAAGTGTCCAGGAAATTATCCATTTCTTCTAGATTTTCCAGTTTATTTGTGTAGAGGTGTTTATAGTATTCTCTGATGGTAGTTTGTATTTCTGTGGGGTCGGTGGTGATATCCCCTTTATCATTTTTTATTGCGTCAATTTGATTCTTCTCTCTTTTCTTCTTTATTAGTCTTGCTAGCGGTCTGTCAATTTTGTTGATCTTTTCAAAAAACCAACTCCTGGATTCATTGATTTTTTGGAGGGTTTTTTGTGTCTCTATCTCCTTCAGTTCTGCTCTGATCTTAGTTATTTCTTGCCTTCTGCTAGCTTTTGAATGTGTTTGCTCTTGCTTCTCTAGTTCTTTTAATTGCGATGTTAGAGTGTCAATTTTAGATGTTTCCAGCTTTCTCTTGTGGGCATTTAGTGCTATAAATTTCCCTCTACACACTGCTTTAAATGTTTCCCAGAGATTCTGGTATGTTGTATCTTTGTTCTCATCGATTTCAAAGAACATCTTTATTTCTGCCTTCATTTCGTTATGTACCCAGTAGTCATTCAGGAGCAGGTTGTTCAGTTTCCATGCAGTTGAGCGGTTCTGATTGAGTTTCTTAGTCCTGAGTTCTAGTTTGATTGCACTGTGGTCTGAGAGACAGTTTGTTATAATTTCTGTTCTTGTACATTTGCTGAGGAGTGCTTTACTTCCAATTATGTGGTCAATTTTGGAGTAAGAGCGATGTGGTGCTGAGAAGAATATATATTCTGTTGATTTTGGGTGGAGAGTTCTATAGATGTCTATTAGGTCTGCTTGCTGCAGAGATGAGTTCAATTCCTGGATATCCTTGTTAACTTTCTGTCTCGTTGATCTGTCTAATGTTGACAGTGGAGTGTTGAAGTCTCCCATTATTATTGTATGGGAGTCTAAGTTTCTTTGTAAGTCTCTAAGGACTTGCTTTATGAATCTGGGTGCTCCTG
>NW_020263263.1:0-8732 GCF_003255815.1 Theropithecus gelada | reverse complement strand
CATTCATACAGCCAACAGACACATGAAAAAATGCTCATCATCACTGGCCATCAGAGAAATGCAAATCAAAACCACAATGAGATACCATCTCACACCAGTTAGAATGGCGATCATTAAAAAGTCAGGAAACAACAGGTGCTGGAGAGGATGTGGAGAAATAAGAACACTTTTACACTGTTGGTGGGATTGTAAACTAGTTCAACCATTATGGAAAACAATATGGCGATTCCTCAAGGATCTAGAACTAGATGTACCATATGACCCAGCCATCCCATTATTGGGTATATACCCAAAGGATTATAAATCATGCTGCTATAAAGACACATGCACACGTATGTTTATTGCAGCACTATTCACAATAGCAAAGACTTGGAATCAACCCAAATGTCCATCAGTGACAGACTGGATTAAGAAAATGTGGCACATATACACCATGGAATACTATGCAGCCATAAAAAAGGATGAGTTTGTGACCTTTGTAGGGACATGGATGCAGCTGGAAACCATCATTCTTAGCAAACTATCACAAGAACAGAAAACCAAACAGCGCATGTTCTCATAGGTGGGAACTGAACAATGAGATCACTTGGACTCGGGAAGGGGGACATCACACACCGGGGCCTATCATGGGGAGGGGGAGGGGGGAGGGATGGCATTGGGAGTTATACCTGATGTAAATGACGAGTTGATGGGTGCTGACGAGTTGATGGGTGCAGCACACCAACATGGCACAAGTATACATATGTAACAAACCTGCACGTTATGCACATGTACCCTAGAACTTAAAGTATAATAATAATAAAAAATAAATTAAAAAAAAAAAGAACTAACTTTATCTTAATTAATCCAGTCTACATTTGAGGGGTTACTTTGTGTTTAATCTATTTGTGTTTTTATCTTTTAAAATTCATTTATAAGGCCGGGCGCGGTGGCTCAAGCCTGTAATCCCAGCACTTTGGGAGGCCCAGACGGGCGGATCACGAGGTCAGGAGATCGAGACCATCCTGGCTAACACGGTGAAACCCCGTCTCTACTAAAAAATACAAAAAACTAGCCGGGCGCGGCGGCGGGCGCCTGTAGTCCCAACTACTCGGGAGGCTGAGGCAGGAGAATGGCGTGAACCCGGGAGGCGGAGCTTGCAGTGAGCTGAGATCCGGCCACTGCACTCCAGCCTGGGCGGCAGAGCGAGACTCCGTCTCAAAAAAAAAAAAAAAAAAAATTCATTTATAGTTTTTGTTCTGTTTTTATTATCATCATCAGTTGAAAGCTTAACACATCATTTTCTGTCTGTTTTGTTTTCTAAAAAATACACTTAAGGCTGTGCATTTCTACTGAGTATTGCTTTGGCCCCATGCCATAGACAGGAAATGCAGTCCTCTCACTGATGCTCATTTTTATGAGTAATTTTAGATGTAACTTCTCCTTTAATGCAAGGATTACTTAGAAAAATGATTTTAAATGTCTCAAATGCCTCTACTTTCTCTTCACATCTGTTTTTCAATAGACGAATTCGACTGTGTTCTTTAAATACCACAAATAGGTCCTAAGTACCATTCAGCATCTCATTGTTTCCTTAGCTGAGCAGCTCCCAGATGGTATTCATCTGCCTGCTGAACTGTTCCTTTATTATAGACAGACACTATTAAAAACCTCTCTGATATCCTTGGTCTTAACTATCAGGGCTTGTTGAATTGAAGCAGCTGAATTCAATACAGTTTAAAGTTGTTTCCTTCAAGAGTTAACTCATTTTTCTGGGCTTGAGATATTGAACAAGTAATGGCCTGGTCTTATCCAAAACTTGTGAATATATATATATATATTCACACACACATGTATGTGTGTGTGTGTGGTGTGTGTGTGTGTGTGTGCATGACTAATTTTGGATTTCAAGACACCTACTCTCCTAAATAATAACATAGTTGGGGAAGTGAGGATACACGGACTTCATCTTGTAATGGAAGATGTCTCCCAGTTTTGATGATGTTTTGTGTATGACTACAGATAGTATGAACCATGTGTAGCGAGCTCCCGTCTACTTTCCCACTATTTGTCAACCCAGGTCTTACCATTTTTCTTTCCAAATGGATGGGGTTCTATGGTGATGTGACTGATGTCCCCCTGCAATATTCCTCTGTGGCCCTTTGTAATAAATGTGCATTCCTTCAGATCAGCCAAACACTATGCTCTTAGAGTTAAAAAAATAAAATTAATACAAGCCATAAACAAAACAAAACAAATGCCAGCTAAGGGTGTTATTCTTCCATCTTTTAGGACAGGGAAGATTTGGGTACCTGCATGACTCCTCTGAAGTTCCTCAGAGGACAGAAAGAATAGCAGTCCTTACCCAGGGACCACAGATCTCTCTCTACAAGCCAATTTTTCCCTAGAAGTCTCAGCTACTGGTCTGTTCTTCTTCCTAGGACTTTCTCCGTGGGTTCCTGGGTGCTCCTTGGGCTCATCTCTTCCCTCCAGGACTGGCCAGAGCTCATACCTTCCAAGCCCAGGAGCCATTTGGCTGGACAGTATTGTGGTTGTTGGACTGGAAGTGAGGGCCCAGCAAATATTGAGCACACAAAACTAATTCAAAGCACTATCCTCCTCCCTTAGACATTTACATCTTTGCCGGTCTGATGAGCATAAAATGGCGTTTCGTTGTGTTAATCTGATTTTTTCTAATTACTGGAAAGATTCAGCATCTTTTTCATATGGCCATTCAAACTCTCTCTTTTGCAAGTTGCTAGTTCATATCGCTTCCCATTTTCATACTGGCAGTTTACCTTTTCCTTAATAATTTGTAGTTGTATATATTAACATCCCTATACTCTGGACACTAGCCCTTTGTTAAATGTATTACAACTACCAGTGGTGGCTTGTCTTCATTTTGCATTGTCTTTTTTTTTTTTTTTTTTTTTACAAAAGATTTTAATGTTAACCTAAGTAGTTTATTTTTTTCTTTTTAAAGAAGGAAATAAATTTGAGGATGTCCTGTCTTCTCCACTGCCTCCAATGCCCAAGAAAATGTTGAAAAGGGGAAAATTAACAATTCACTTCTCTGACTATGATAATAAATAATAGGTGATGTTAATAGGAAAAAACCCAGATGGTGTTAACATTTTTATACTAGAGCTTTAAAAAGCTGCTTAAATGTCAATTTGTGCTAAATGACAGGCTTTAAAAGAGGCCTGCAAAATTAACTGTCGAGGTTATAAATCCTAAGAAAAAAACCAAACCTTAGGTCACATGAATGTCTGCCAGAACTGGGTAATTTTCACTTTAACTACTTTTTAGTTGACAGGAGTAATCTGTAAATGTTGCAGCCTTATTATTTACAGGACAGGGTGGCTGAGTCATCTTGATATTAAAAGGAAAGAGTTTAAGTGCATTGTGGATCATCTTTATGCTGTAATATTAGAGGGAAGACACATTTAAAAGCAACATAGTTGAAAACAATGGGTCTAAAACATTGCTACTCACATTTCATCTACGTAGAAAGGGAGGTCTCTGGCCACCATGGTAACTGTTTTTACACATAAACTCACTGGTCACATAAGGACACCAAGTAGACTAAAAATAAAAATGCCAAATTTTACATTTCAAGACGAAAAGTGAATCCTCTCACACAAAAAATGTTTTTGTAATTAAACATCTCATGGCTGTTCATTTTCACTCCAAACTATGTATTTAACTCTTGATGGACACATGCATATGTTTCTGACTTACTAATTCTGAAAACTTGCTTATGACATTTAAAATAATTTAAAGTAGTGGCTTTGAGTTATTATTAGCATTCATCATTTTTTATATCCCAATTTTTCCCCAGTGCATGACATTGGGAAAAAATCCAAAATAATAAACTTCTAGATTAATAATTTAAACAATTTATAACTCTGGTCTTTTAAAAGTGATCTTCTGCAAACTCCTTCCTTCTTCCCAATCCTTCCAGGCAAGCTAAACCCTGTATCATGAGAGTGACCCATCTCAGAGGGCGAGACTTTTATTGGCCCCATTGTTGAGGAAGCCAGCAAACTGCGTGCATCTAGGGTTGGTCAGCCAACTCCTGTGTTGTTTCTGGATGCTGATCAAACAGAACTCAATTTTGTTTGACTTTGATCCCAGTTCCATCTTCTAACTTCTAGAAGAAACCCATCCTTGACTTGTGACTGAGACCCTTGGCAGTGCTATGGGGCCTCAGTTGTTCTCTAGGTCGCTCTCGTTTCCTCAACCCTGTGATAACGCCCAAGCTGGTTCTTAAAACCTATATTTTAAAAAATTTTTATTGAGTATACAGTTCGCCCTTTGTGTTCTCGAGTTTCACATCTGCAGATTCAACCAACCACTGATAAAGAAAATTGAAAAATAATAATAAATAGCAATACAACAATAAAAATAATTTAAAACCAACACAGCATAGCAACTATTTACATAGTATTCACATGGTATTATGTATAATAAATAATCTAGGGATGATTTAAAGTACACAGGAGGATGTGCTTAGGTTATATTCAAATAATACACCATTTATATCAGGGTCTTGAGCATCTTCAGATTTTGGTATCCATGGAGGTCCTGGAACTAATCCCCCTTGGAAACCTATCCAAGAGACAATCTGGGGATACATATAGATAGTATAATGGTTACTATAGTGAGGCAGATTAGCATATCTGTCATCTCACACAGTTGCTTTTTGTGACAAGAATAGCCAAAATCTACTTATTTAACAAAAACCCCTAAGGCAATACAATTTTATTAACTTTAGTCCTCGTGTTCTTTATTAGCTCTTTAGGCTTTTTCATTCTACATATCTGCTACTTTGTATCTTTTGTCCTACATCTCCCCATTTCCTGCCACTCCCCCGACCCATGGTAATCCATTTTTCATTGTCTGGCTCTATGTATTTGAACTCTTTTTAAAAACATATTCCACAGGCGAGTGAGGTCATACAATAGTTTTCTTTCTGTATCTGGCTTACTTCACTCAGCATTTTGTCCTTTAGGTCCATGCATGTTGTGGCAAATGGCAGAATCACCTTCTTTTCAAGGTTGAATAATATTCCACTGTGTGTGTGTGTGTGTGTGTGTGTGTGTGTACACATGCAACATTTTCTTTAACCATTTGTTCATCAGTGGACATTTATATTGTTTCTATATCTTGGCTATTGTGAATGATACTGCAATGAACATGGGAGTGCAGATATCTTTACAAGGTGGTGATGTCACCTCCTTTGGGTATATATCCAGAAGAGGGGTTGCTGGGTCATATGATAGTTCTATTTGTAATTTCTTTAGGAACCTCCGTGTTGTTTTCCATAATGGCTGTACCAATCCACATTCCCACCAACAATGTATTAAGTGTCACTTTTCTCGAGACCCTTGCCAACATTTATTATCTCTTGTCTTTTAGATAATAGCCATCCTTATGAGTGTGAGATAATATTTCACAGTGGTTTTAATGTGTGTTTTCTGTATAATTAGTGATACTAAGCACCTTTTCATAAACCTGTTGGCCATTTTTATGTCATCTTTGGAGAATTGTTTAGATCTTTTACCCATATTTTCACTGGGTTATTTGTTTTTCTGCTATTGAGTTATAAGAGTTCTTTGTAAATTTTAGGTATTAAACCATTATCAAATATGTGGTTTACAATTATTTTTTCCCAATCCATATGTTGCCTTTTAATTTTGTTGATTGTTTTCTTTACTGTGCAGAAGTTTTTTAGCTTGATGTAGTCCCATTTACTTATTTTTGATTTTGTAGCTTAAGCTTTTATGTGATGATCAAAAAATTATTGCCAGGTCAGTGTCAAGGAGCTTCCCCCCTAAGTTTTCTTCTAGGAGTTTTATGGTTTCAGGTCTTACATTTAGGTCTTTTATCCATTTCAAGTAGATTTTTAAGTATGGTATAAGATAAGAGTCCAGTTTAATTTGGTTTTCCCACCACAATTTATTGAAGAGAGCGTTCTTTCCCCATAGTGTGTTCTTGATGCCCTTGTTAAAAATTAGTTGTCCATATATCTTAGTTCATTTAGTATTCCTGTAACAGAATACCTGAGACTTGTTAATTTACAAAGAAAAGAGGTTTATTTAGCTCACAATTCTGGTGGCTGGAAAGTCCAAGAATATGGTGCCAGCATCTGCTTGACTTCTGTTGAGGGCCTTGTGCCACATCATAACATGGTAGAGAAACAGAAGGGGAAGCAGGCATGCCAAAAGAGGCCAAATACTACAGACAACCTTGCTTTATAACAACCTACTCTCCGGGAGGCTGAGGCAGGAGAATCACTTGAACCCAGGAGGTGGAGTTTGCAGTGAACCGAGATTGTGCCATTGCACTGCAGCCTGGGAGACAGAGAGAGATCCTTTCTCAAAAAAAAAAACAAAAACCAAACAAACAAGCAAAATCTACTCTCTCAGGCACAAATCCATTTCTGTAAGAATGATAAATCACTCACTCCTGAAATATGGCATTAGTCTATCCATGAGGGATCTGCTCTCATTATCCAAACAAATACCTCCCAGTAGGCCTCACATCACAATACAGCTACATTGAAGATGAGGCTTGTTACATAGAAACTTTTGGGGAACACACTCAAACCATAGCACACTATATGTTTAAGTTTATTTCTGTACTCTGTATTATGTTCCATTGGTCTATGTTTTTGTTTTTATGCCAGTACTATGCTGTTTTAATCACTACAGCTTTGTAATATAATTTAAAATCAAGAAATGTGATGCCTTCAACTTTGCTTTTCTTTCTCAGTATTGCTTTGGCTCTTTGGAATTTTTTATGATTTTATACAAATTTTAGGATTTAAAAAATTTCTATGAAGAATGCCATTGGAATTTTGATGGGGAATGTGTTAAATATCTATGTTCTTTGGGTAGTATGGACGTTTTAAGAATATTAATTCTTCCCATCCATGAAAGTGATATATCTTAGCATTTATTGATGTTTTGTTTAATTTCCTTCATTAATGTTTAATATTATTTTAGTGTACAACCCTTTCACCTCCTCAACTAAATTTATTCCTAGGTATTTTATTTTTTTGATGCTATCATAAATGGGATGGTTTTCTTGATTTCTTTTTCATCTAGATCATTATTTTTGTATAGAAATGCTACTGATTTTTTTATATTGCCTTTGTATCCTGTATGTAGCTTTACTGAATTCATTTATTAGTTGAAACCATTTGTGGGTGTGCCTGTAATCTTTGGGGTTTCTGCATATAAGATTATGTCATCGGCAAATAGAGATAATTTTACTTCTTACTTTCTTCTTTTGATACCTTTTATTTATTTTTTTTGTCTGATTGCTCTTGCTAGTACTACCAGTATTATGTTTAATAAAAGTGATGAGATTGGGAATCTTTGTACCATATCTTAATGTAAAAGCTTTTGGTTTTTTTTTTTTTTTTTTGATTATGTTAGCTGTGGGTTTTCCATAGATGGCTTTTATTATGTTGAGCAACTTTTGTTCTGTACTAAACTGTTAAAAATTTTTATCAAGAGCGGCTGGCAAGATGACTGAGTAGGAAGGGCTCCAGTCTGCAACTCCCAGTGAGATCAACGCAGAAGGTGGGTGATTTCTGCATTTCCATCTGAGGTACCCTCATCTCACTGGGACTGGTTAGACAGTGGGTGAAGCCCATGGAAGGTGAGCTGAAGCAGGGTGGGGTGTCACCTCACTCGGGAAGCGCAAGGAATTGGGGAACTCCCTCCCTAGCCAAGGGAAGCTGTGAGGGACTGCGCCATTAGGAAGGATGTATTACTGCCCAGATATCACACTTTTCCCACAGTCTTCCCAACTTGCAGACCAGGAGATGCCTTGGGTACCTATACCACCAGGGTCATGGGTTTCAAGCACAAAACAGGGCAGCCATTTGGGCACACACCAAGCTAGCTGCAGGAATTTTTTTTTTCAGTTTTTAATTTTTTAATTTTAATTTTTTTTATTATACCTTAAGTTCTAGGGTACATGTACACAACGTGCAGGTTTGTTACATATGTATACTTGTGCCATGTTGGTGTGCTGCACCCATCAACTCGTCATTTACATCAGGTATAACTCCCAATGCCATCCCTCCCCACTCCCCCCTCCCCATAATAGGCCCCGGTGTGTGATGTTCCCCTTCCAGAGTCCAAGTGATCTCATTGTTCAATTCCCACCTATGAGTGAGAACTTGCAGTGTTTGGTTTTCTGTTCTTGTGAGAGTTTGCTGAGAATGATGGTTTCCAGCTGCATCCATCCATGTCCCTGCAAAGGAAACAAACTCATCCTTTTTTATGGCTGCATAGTATTCCATGGTGTATATGTGCCACATTTTCTTAATCCAGTCTGTCACTGATGGACATTTGGGTTGATTCCAAGTCTTTGCTATTGTGAATAGTGCCGCAATAAACATATGTGTGCATGTGTCTTTATAGCAGCATGATTTATAATCCTTTGGGTATACACCCAGTAATGGGATGGCTGTGTCATATGGTATTTCTAGTTCTAGATCCTTGAGGAATCACCATACTGTTTTCCACAGTGGTTGAACTAGTTTACAATCCCACCAACAGTGTAAAAGTGTTCCTATTTCTCCACATCCTCTCCAGCACCTGTTGTTTCCTAACTTTTTAATGAATGCCATTCTAACTGGTGTGAGATGGTATCTCATTGTGGTTTTGATTTGCATTTCTCTGATGACCAGTGATGATGAGCATTTTTTCATGTGTCTGTTGGCTGTATGAATG
>NW_020263262.1:0-16727 GCF_003255815.1 Theropithecus gelada | reverse complement strand
CTGGGTGACAGAACCAGACTCCCTCTCGGGGAAAAAAAAAAAAAAAATCCCTGCCCTTCACTTCTCACCTTCTCCCAACATTCCATATCCAGCTGACAAACAATACCCTTTTTCACTCAAAATTCTTTTAATTCGTTCACTTCCTTCAATGCCCCTTGTCGCTGCCTTTTTATCTGGTTAGAAACATTCATAACTGCTTTCCCTGCCATTGTTTCAACACTCACTAAAAGAGCCTTAGTAGAGTTATTTTTATATATTTCTTAACTTCCCTATTAAGGATAAGCTCTTTGAGGATAGAAATCATATTTTGTCATTGTACATCTCAAATCATCTAGTCCAATAACATTCACAGAGAAGGAGTTCAATAAATATCAACTGAATGAATGAATGTGTGAGTGATCTTCTAATTAGGCTGAAATTTGAAGTTAAAATTGATTTTTATTTCCTTAGATTAGTCTACAAATTCTTTAAGGAAAAATATTTTTTGCCCACAAATATATTCCATCTATGACCCAAGAAGACGCCTCCTGGTGGTATTTTAATTAACTATTCAGTGAAGGCAGACCAGGAAATATGCAATATAATCAAAATTCTGGATTTTTTCTTATCTTGGACAATTAATCCTTGAATACTCAAGAAAGTGTTTATCTGGAAATAATTTTACTGCCTTTCACAGTACTAAATCTATTTAGGAAAATATAATAGAAATGTTCTTCATATTTGTTCCTATATCTGGCATTTAACACACTGCTTTCATATTCAACAGTCTTTTCAATATGATTTTATCTTTTTTTGTAAGGTACATCACAATCATTACTGTCTTTCCTAAATAAACTGAAATAGAAAATAGAAATAGAAAAGATAAGTGACTTGCTCAAGGCAAACGTAAAAGTTATCAAAAAATCTAAAATAAAAGGTAATATTTCAGTAAAAAAAGACAGGATTTCATACTTACAAATAACAGCTATAGAAAACTGGGAAAATTGCATAAATTTTTATTGTCCCTAATATCTAAAGCCAAGATTGCTTAATACACATAAAGCTATTTTCAAGAGAACACAGAAAACAAAGTAAAAACACCTTATTGTTTTTAATCTTACAAGGAAATTCACAACAATTTAACTCATTTATATATTTCGTATTTTATAAGAAAAAAGTTTTCCAAGTTTAACATCTAATCAAATAAGAGAAGATATCTTACACATTAAGTTCCATGGGCTTTATGACCATCATTTCATTAAATTAGATTTTAAAGACTCACCATCAGTTAGGTAGTATTAGGAGATTTTATGGGACAGTGGCTCAAAGCCCCAGTAACCAGGATTCCATAGATACAGCACAAAAGAGGTTTGCACATTCATACTTGATGAATCACTATTCTTTGAGCTCAGCACAGTGTCTGTTTCTGTAGAGAATAAAAGTGCTATGGGGTATACTCTTTCTATTCTAGATTCTGAGTGATACAGTTTGGATATTTGTCTCTGCTCAAATCTCATGTCGAATTGTGATCCCCAATGCTGGAGGTGGAGCCTAGAGGGAGGTGTTTGGATCATGAGAGTGGATTCCACATGGCTTGGCGCTGTCTTCCTGATATTGAGTTCTTGTGAGATCTGGTCATTTAAAACTGTGTGGCACCTCGCAGCCACTCTCCCTTGTTCTTGTTCCTGTTCTCACCATACAATGTGCCTGCTTTCCCTTTGCCTTCCGCCATGATTGGAAGCCTCCTGAGGCCTCCCCAGAAGCACATGCTACTATGTTTCCTGTACAGTCTGCAGAACTGTGAGCCAATTATATCTCTTTTCTTATAAATCACATAGTCTCAGGTATTTCTTTATAGCAGTGCAAGAACAGCCTAATACACTGAGAGTTTCTGGTCTCCTAAAGATCACACATATATAGACATATTGATACTTCAGTCAATTTAGTTTACCCTTATAAACTATTTTAATAAAGTAACAAAGGAGTATTCTTGGAGCAAGGAGGTTTCCTGACCATTTGTCTTGCCTACAGAGTCTCCCTAGTTTATTATTATTTTAAGAGAATCATTTGAATGAATATAATGACGTAGAAGAGCCTGCCCTTTGCCTACTTCTTTTCCTTTCAGACTAGAGAACTGGATGGAAAAAGTCTTTACTCTTTCCTTTCATCTTCAACTTTTGAATAAGTCATGGTAGATAATCTAGGCCTCCTGAACCCCAATCTTCAATTGATGTTAGTCAGGTTTTCAGAATTCCCTACAGTATGTGGTCTGTAAAAACAATAAAAATAAATAACAATCCTTATACTTCTACCAACTCAGCATTTTGCTTGAATTATTTTGCAGATAGATCTTCAATGAACCTTAAATGTTCTTAGAGATAATTTAGATGGGAAACACAAAAGGACACTGATATTTAGACTTACTTTTTTAGGATTCCGGTCTATCTCCTTTTTGGAAAATGAGAGCACACAAGTTAAAGATCAAACTTGTCCCCACTGAGAAGGAAATAAGTTAGGCAGGCTTCCCTACTCCAACAGATGATTACCCTAACTGCATAAGAGGAACTCAGGGAGGGTCAAGTCCTGACCCTCTGATATAGAGGGTCATCTATATCAGTGAGGGTTCTTTTGACAGTAAATAAAAAGATACCTACTTATAAGTGGCTGAAAAAAGAAACTATATGTATTATCTTATATAACGAGATGAATAGAGGTAGGTGGTTCCAGGCTCGGTTATTTCAGCAGCACAAGAATATCATCAAAGACCCACATATCATATATCTTATTTTCACCCATCTGCAAAGGATTGGCATTGGTTTTCAGATTTGATTCTTTCGAGTTGTTGGAAGGAAAATACAGATCCAAAAAGCATGTTCTCAGTCAACTGTATTTAATAACGGGAAAGACATTTTCTCCTCACAAGTATCCTTTTCATCCAGTTTATTCCTCTGGTCCATTGGCCAGGATTGGGTCACATGTCCAAGCCCTAGCTTCAAAAAAATATATCAGGTATTTTTCAGCTCGTGGGGTCAGTGTCAAGGAAGAATATCTGTGTGGGGAGGGGATCACCAAGGTGACCACTACAGTATCTGAAATTGTAAGGATACATGCATAACCCTTGAGGAAATTCTGGTGTGAGCTTGAACTCATAACATCCATTACTTTAACTTTTATTCAGTAAAGCATTTAGGAATGTTAAATGCTAGTCATTGGGCAAAGAAAGAGCTGAGAATGCAGCAGCACATAAAATGGTGCTAGGGACAGATTCAAATTGCACAGGAGCCAGATTTTTTTTTTTTTTAAGTATCATGAGTGTTATGTAAGAGAATTATTAGATTCTAGGAAAACCTAGCCCAGTCTTTTTTGAAGAAGTAATGTATACCTTGAGATCAGAAGTATGAGTAAGATTTTACTACGGAAAAAGAGGAAGAAAATACTTGAATGTGTAAAAGAGAACACAGAAATTTCAAAGAAATAAAAGATATTCAGTGTAGATGAAATATCAAAGCACAATTCGATTGAATGGCACTTGAAATACTGGAAAATAAGTTATATTATTTGTGCTTCTTAGACTTTATCTTAAGAATACAGAGACTGAATGAAGCAGTAAAGGGTTTTTAACAGAGACATGACATAATATTTGCAAAAATCTGAAGGAAGGTCCATTGAAGGAAATAAGATGAGCAGTTAAGGTTGTAAGAGAGGAAGTGAGAATATCAACTAGGAGGCTATTACAATATTAGAAGAAGGAGATAAAGTATATTTAACTAGGATGATAGTAGTGGCCCTGAATTATAGATTTTGTCCTAAGTACTCTGGGAAAATGCTCAAATACTGTATGAAGTAATTTTTACAAGTTACTAATACATCTGACTTTGAAATACATCATAGTAATTCAATATGGTTGAGAGTTAATAGTTTTTTTGTTTGTTTGTTTTGTTTTTTTAAGTCAACCAACAATCTCTATCCCCTATCTCTAAGGAATTGGGAATCTGGAGGATGCAGGGTGCCTTCTAGTTTAAACATGGTATCCCACATGCAGTTCATTTGTTTCACTTCAAAAAAAATGTTTGCTCCACTGGCACATGGCAGGATACAGGAAAAAATGTGTAATCTCTGAAGTGCTGGTTTGCAGAATGATAGATTTTTTTTAAAAAAATGTTTGTGTATGGGTTTCATTTTGTGTGTGTGTTTTTTTTTTTTTTTAAGAAATGTATTCCCAATAATATACTGCCATTTAATGGAAAACTTGTTTACAATAAATTTTGCTTCTTAGATATTTTCACAGCAAGGCTTACTTGCAGTCATCCAACAAGAGATACATCTATCCATGCACTCATGCACATTCTATTTTCAAATTAATCTTCTCCAATATATTTTTCAAATGCTTGAATTGCATTTCTTTCTATTTAGGGAGTTGTGAATACAAGGATAGAGTTTAAATCTTCTCCCTATCATAGTCTTCCAATTGCCACTGATGTGTAAAATACAGACTTAACAAATTAGCTTTTGTTAGTCCTACATTTTCTACTTGCAGTCATAGCTTTAAGCAGCACAGTGTTCAAGATAATGTGAGTTATTTGTTTATAGGCAAAAATAGTGGTTATGTTTTTGAGAACTCCAGGAAAATAGTCTAGGAAACGTATTCAGTTTTGAGTCTTTTATTTCCCCAGATATTAAACCAAATGAATAAGAAAACATTTTTTTGAAAAGGAATACTATGACAAACAAGATCAACTAATATTTATTTGGTTTTAACTGTATGCCAGGCACTCTGAACATATTATCAAATTTAGCCCTTACAATTGCCTGAGTTAGGAACTTGTATTTTGTGATTAAGCATTGATAAATTAATGCTTTAGATGTATAACCATTGTGCCAATCTCCCAGAACTATTCAGCAATAGTTGGTCTGTTTGGCTTTAATTTCTAGCTATTTCAATATGACGTTATATTGCCTCATAACACATGTACAATCTGCTGAGAATTCCTTGGTAGTTTTAAACACATTTTGATGTGTTTAAAGTAGTTAATACAACAATCCTGCTGGCTATATACAATAGATATTAATATCTATATTGTACAGATAATAAAACTGAAACTCTTGAGAAAGTTAAATACATAGATGGAGATAAGTGATGGCATATTCATTTGAACCTGCACATTCTGACATGAAAGCACAGTTTTCTAGTATTCATGAAAGCAGTTTTTAAATTATCCATGATTAATAACAGATAATCAGAAGAAAACTAAGTCAAGGAGGAAAATAGGAAGTACCAAGTGTGAGGTCTTAAAGTCCAATAAGTTATGCTTAGCCTAGAGGTTTTTTTTTTTTTTTTTTGAGATGGAGTCACTCTGTAGCCCAGGCTGGAGTGCAATGGCACTACCTTGGCTCACAGCAACCTCCATCTCCCGGGTCCAAGCAATTCTCCTGCCTCAGCACCCTGAGTAGTTGGGATTACAGGCACTTGCCACTACACCCGGCTAATTTTTGTATTTTTAGTACAGATGAGGTTTCACCATGTTGGCTGGGCTAGTCTCGAACTCCTGACCTCAGGCAATTCACCTGCCTTGGCTTTCCAAAATGCTGAGGTTACAGGCATGAGTCACTGTGCCCAGCACTTACAGGCATTTTTAAGTTGTCTGTTTTATAGCACAGATGCATTGATTAATTAATCATTCATACAAATTTCAACAAATACCTTCTGAGTGCCTATCTTGTGCCAGATATTACAAATATAATGTTGAAAGATACAAGCTTATCGCTGAGAATGGAGACAATGAAGTTAAATAAGGATTACTGGGGATGGTGAGATAGGAAACAATAAGAGACAGAAATGCATAGAGTATTGGGTACTTACAGAATTTCTAAAACTTTGTCATTTACCAGCTGTTTGGCCTTTCTCAAATTGGTCAAATCTCTTGGCACTTCAGTTTCCTCATTTGTAAAATGGGGAAAATATTAGTGCTTATTTAATAAGGTTGTTGTTAACATTAACCTGTATGGTGAACACTACCATGTGTTAATACATATAAAGAATTTAGGAGTGCCTGACTTCCAAACATTTAATAAACATTAGTTATTAAGCATTAAACAAATGTTGGATATTATGATGATAAGTCATGTTTCCTATTAACATTAAAGTCTATTACCAAAGTTTATTCAATAGATAGCTAGCTTATAATAGGGGGCATTAATTAAGTCTACTAATTGGAGCAAGACTTTTTCAGATAAGGATTTCTGTTCAAAACAAGGTCAATTTGAGCTGTGAACATTTTCTTAAGACTTTTGTGTAATTTTCTATTATCTTTAAGATAACTTTCAAGAAATTTTCTTCTTTTAACCAAAAGACTTAAATTCAAAATTCTTCTGTTCAGCAACACATCTCCCTTGTCTCTTAGTAACTATGAGGTGATCTACCCACTTGGTCAAAACACAAAGTAAGATATGCCAGTGTATTACAGACTTACAGCACAAAACTTACCTCCTTGATTTCAGGAGAATTGAATTGGAATTTAAAAGGGGAATTGCGTTACCTCATACAGTACAATTATTTTACTGTTGTATCCAAGAATTATTGAAAACATAAAATTTACTATCTGGTACTTTCCATATTTGGGGATACACTGCTCTAGCCTAACCCCCTCATTTTACGAAGAAAGATGCATTACATGCTGTGTAAGCTGCTGTCTCAAGGCCGTACAACTAGATGATGGAGAAGCCTTTGCGAAAGTCAGGTCCCCTAATTGTTCACAGCACAGAACCAACTCTCCTTCATACACATGGCAACTAGATAGCTGATTCTAGATGGGGAGACATTTTTCTCAGTGATAGGCTTAGGAAAACCTCTACCTACCAAAGTGGTCAGATTTTTAAACATCTGTTTTACAAAAGAAAATCCTCTGCACCAAATATCCAATCTCTTACTCCATAAAGAATACGAAATATTAGCCAGAAATTTATAGATGTAGATAACAATTTTGAACATGATCATTCCTAAAGTGAAAAATGTACCTTCCTATTTACAATTAACCCATTATCATTATTCTGCATTAATTTTGAAATCTACATATTTATAAGTCACTTCTAAGGAAAGAAGTCCATACATGTGGCACAACAGTAATCAGCTTCAGAACAGAAACTGCTGCATTTTAAAAAAAATCAACTTATAATGAAAATAAAACAAAATCCCCCTTAAAATGATCTTTTATTACTATTCACATTTGTAGTTCAAAAATGGTCTCTCCGTGTTTTACATTTTACAACCTTATATCTTTTACTGTAAAACTGTTTCTAGATGGTCAAACTATCTGTAACTGAATGGAGTAATAGTTTGTTACATTGTTTGATCAGGCACCTCACAAAACTGGAGAAGAGTTAACAAAAGAATAATTATTATTATGTTTTGACATTTTAAGAAGATACTCCAGTCCTCTGTGGAGAGAAAACAGGCTATGTTTTATCACTTGATCTCAAGTACTCAATTCATGATTCTCATATGATCTATATGGGAGGATACGTGAGAGGGTTAATTCAACTGTAGTCTTTGAGGTGGTGAAGAGTCATTATATTACAATAAATCATCTTTTTCTTTGTTATATCAATTATAGGATAACTCAAATAGAAAAGGATCTTGTCAATAAATAATCTGAGCAGAGTTTAGACGCTACACATTTCATTTACAACATTGATTAGCAATTTGTAATTTTTTAACTTAAATCCTTAAGTCTGATTTTATGACAGCTATCCATTTTTTAAGGCTGAGGATTGTACTCTTACCTACACGTCCTATTAGTGGACTTTTTGGAATAAGAGTGGATGAGATTAATGAGCTTATTATAATTCATTAGGAAGTGGTGTGTGGATGACTGCCTACTTTAATTAGTTTTATTACTGTAGGAAATTGTTTCATATGCCAGGCTCATCACCAAGCATGCCTGGAAAACATTAGAGCAGTAATCAGACTTGATATTATGTACCTTTCATTAGACAGTTTGGCTAACGGCACTTAATAATGAACAAGGAGGGTATTAAAAAGATGGACATGACACAATCTAGCAAAAAGGAATTTATCAGATCAATTCTTAGTGAAGAACGTGCAAAGTATAGTACTTTAAAATACTGTTGTGGCATACAGGTGCTAGACTCATAATTGTGGCAAACAGTTTAAATATGTCAGGTTTATTCAATAAATCTCAATGCAAATTTTCTATGACTCATTATATTATCATGAAAATGTTAGTAACTAAGTTTTCTAATAAAGTAAGCCTTCAAATAGCATTTCCTAACTATCACTATCCCCAAAGAATAACACACCTACAGGTAACTTTGAACAAAGAGAAAAATCAAGTCACAATCCTAAGGAAGCAAATCTAAACATAAAATATATTTCAGATTAGAGGTAAATGAAGAAAGTATAAATCAATTTCACAGGAATTTACCATGCTGTTTTGTTAAACTCTGATTAATAAAAAATATTTTTAATGCTCTTAATATTATTTTTTTAACCTGAGGTCAAAATGTAACCTGACAGTCATTTTATCATTAAGATTCTGGCCTTAAATAAGTACTGAGAGTTCAATCTCACAGACTAACTAGAAATTAAATAAAAGTGATATGCTCTTATATCTCACTCCCAAGGCACTTATAGTATTTATAACTTACCAACTTTTATTTTATCATAGCTTATGTAGTGTTTAGGCAGCATAATTCTCATGTAATTGATCAACAAATGAATGTCATTGCATTTTTATATCTGTTGACAGCATGCTGAAGTATCTGAATACCGTATCTAACCTCTACTTTTATAAGTATGTTATTTCAATATTTGAAGTTCTTCTTCTAAATGTGTGAGCTATTATCTCAAGACATTCTAATTTCTCTTCTGCTATTATGGAAATAAAGTTATTGTAATTTTGGATGGGAACTACAATTTCTGGGCTCTCCCATATTGTATTTTGTTTTTACCTAGAAATATTCTAATTACAAAGCATTACAGTTCAATAAACCATCATTAAGTCACTAGTGCAGAAAATACCAACACCTGGTTTTCCATTCAATACAGATGTAATTTAGGGTGGATAAAGTATAATCTTAAAAAATATTGGAGATGAGGTGGGAACGTATTTGAAGGTAGCTTTTTGTTCCTGAGTAGTCTTATTAAAAAAAAATAACATCAAACCTAATCATCATCACTAACAATAATAGCTAACACAAAGCACCTCCCTCCCAAACCCCATCAAGTATTTTAGTGTCCTATAGGAAGTTGCTTGCCTAAGGTTCCCTAGTAGACTTCAAAGTCACATTGTAAAATTGTGAGGTATCAATTCATCTTTCAAGGCTGTCATGCAAAACGTATTATAAAGTCAAACAATAGAGATGATGTGAATTAAGATAAGGGCAATCAGTAGTATTACAAATGTCTGCCCATTCTATATTCATTTTTGAGACAGAGTTTTGCTCTTGTTGCCCAGGCTGGAGTACAATGGCGTGATCTCGGCTCACCGCAACCTCTGCCTCCTGGGTTCAAGCAATTCTCTTGCCTCAGTCCCCTGAGTAGCTCTGATTACAGGCATGCACCTCCATGCCCGGCTAATTTTGTATTTTTAGTAGAGATGGGATTTCTCCATGTTGGTCAGGCAGGTCTCGATCTCCCGACCTCAGATGATCCGCCCGCCTCGGCCTCCCAAAGTGCTGGGATTACAGGTGTGAGCCACTGTGCATGACCTCTATATTATTTTTTAAAACATTACTCTTTATTCTGTTTTGGAATGCATTTCATTTTGTGTGCAACACAGATTATTCATTAGTGAGTAAAATAGGATATAAAAACTTGGGAGGAAAAAACAATATTTTTTCCTTCTGGGACGTAAAAGGAAAGGATTGTCACAAGAAAAGACACATAATAGATAAATAACATTTTTTGACACAATAAGAAAAGCCTTTAAAAGGAAATCAATTTTTCTTTAAAAGGAAATCAATTTTAACAGACAAGTCACAGTCATTCTGCCAGGATGTACTTCAGATTAGGGAATGATTTGAGGCTTCATTTTATCTGCTACTCCACAACTCAAATGTTTGAATTCCACAGTAACTTAAGCCCAACATTTCCAAGTATGAAAGGAGTCTGGTGAGTGATTGATATATTATAAGAAACTTAAAATTCCTTGTCAGTTTTTTGAATGACACTGAAATATTTGCATCTTGTTGCAGTAGTGACTGTAAGCTATATCTGACATGTTCTGTGAGAAATTTTACCTGTTAGAATATATGAACAGTAATTAATACATAATGAGTATATATTTATTATGTCTCTCACTCATCACCTCTCAAAAACTGGTCTCAATTTTTATAATAAATAGTAATTAACCTGAAGTTTGTCATATATTTTCTCTCAGACTTTTAGGACACGATTGTCATAATATATTGACTCAAACACAAAACTCTAATCATAACATTCCCTGTCTCAGTAAAACATTATCTTTGGATAACAATATAATAGGAACATCTCTAAGAAATAAGGAAGTGTGTTTATAATTTGATATTTTATGTATATCTTATACGTTTTTTGAAAAATCATTTCCTTTTTTATTGAATAACATGAATGTTAGTTGCTTTCTCACCTTAGATCAAATTTTCTCAGGGTGAAAAGTCACTATAGAGCTAAAGCTGGTTATATAAGAATTGTGTAATTTCTTATCTTAGTATGACAGCACCTGGGATTTAAACAAAGATCAAAACTTGAGGATTCATATAGGCAAAATTTATACTGGCTATATGTTTTAGCTCCTACCAAGTGCCAGTGGTAATGACACCTAAGAATTACTGCATGAAACAAATTTAAGTCAAAATATTGTAGAAATAGTAATAGGAAACCAGAGGATACACCACACAAACCTGTGTTTAAGAAGAAAAACAAGTATTATCCACTGAGGTTCAAAAAGCCAATTTCCCATGCCAATATCAAGATCTATGAAATAGCTTCAAAATTGAAAATTTCCTAATTAAGCCACCTCATGCATTACGACTCAACATAAAATATTTTAAAGTTGTTTGTAATAAAAATAGTATCTCACTTTTTACAAAAATATGCATCTTGTTTTGCTTTGTTTTGTTTCAGTGCCCAGCATTTTCTAAATAAAATCATTTTATTTAGTAAAAGGGTTTTAACAATATACCTTTCAAGCTAAAAGAAAAGAAATAGTGGAATGTACAAATAGTAGATATTTATATCTACCAATTCAAGTATAAATCTATAAGGTGATACAAATAGGTCAACACATTTTAAGAACATCTATTTCTCAATTTTAAAAAATGGTCCCTCAATATAATCTAAAAAAAGATGATTATCAAATCACTAATAAGAAAAATAATACATTATATGTAACAATTAATGAAAAACATATTTTCTTTTTATAAACATTTAGCTAATTCAATAAATCAAACTAATAATCTTAGAATATTTTAAAAGCAAAGTATCATTAGAAATGAAAAATAATATTTCACATTTTATTTTGAATGAACATTTCATTATAAAGATAAAAGTCACAGAAGGTTAATTGTAATTTATGTAAATATTAGCAGAGTATAGGCACTTTAAAATCATAGGTATATAAAAAGTTGAATAGCCAGCAATGCATTTAATACCATAGCGATATTTATGAGAGCGAAAGCAATCCCATGCAAACAGATATTCTGTACTTGGAGGATAATCATGAATTTCTGAATGATTAAAAAACAACTAATCTCTAGTAATTTTTCTCTCATGAAGCAAATTAAAAATATTACAACTGGTTTTTTCTTCCAACTTAGGTGATAGGTTTCCTTTGCATTATTGTTAAAATGACTTGTTCTATTCAGACTTAGTAAACTATTGAGCAAGAAATTTTATTTGGCTCCTATAATTTTTACTACATCAGTAACTCAATTATTTTAGTTATTTGCATGTGGTTGTGCTTTTGTGTGTACATGTGTGAGACAGAAAACAAAATTTCAAGAAAGACAAAGAAATAATGAAGCAATGCAGTGAGAGAGAATAATAGCAAAAGAGATTTGGCATAAAAAAAGCCAGTAGAGAGAAATAGAATGACAGAAAGAAAAAGGAATACAATGATAGCATAATACATGGTAACCACTGAATGCACTAAAGGATAGCAAGGAAATAATAGTTGATATAAGAAATGTTACTTGCTCTGGGATTTTCCCCTAACATTTGAACACAATATTAAGATACTTAAAATCTTGTTCAATAACTCATTCTTATATTTATGTTATTACTGAATTATTGACTTGGATAACCCATGTCCCAGTCTCAAAATGTTAATACTTATAGGACCTAATTTTTCTCATTTTATTTACAGTTTTTTAACCTTCCACTCACATATATTTGGTAGCAAACATTTATTGAGTGCTGTATTAGTTACTTATGGCTGCACAGCACACTAAATGGAACAAGTATTTATCATCTTACGGAGTTTCTGCGAATGAGGAATTTGGGTATGGCTTAGCTGGGTCTTGTAACTAAAGGTCTCTTCTGGTTGTAGTCATGCTGTAGGCCAGGACTATGGTCTTCTCAGCTACAGATCCACTGGAGCTGATTGATCATTTTCTAAATTCACTCATGAAGGTTTCACTGTTGGGGGCCTGATGACATGGAAGCATTCCCAGGACAAGGGATCCAAGGCAGAGTGAGCCAGAGTATCAAAGATGGGCCCCACAGCCTCCTCAAAACCTAGTATCAGCAGTAGCTTCCCATTAGTTCTGTTGTATCATATTTGTTAGAAGCAAGCTAATAAATATAGCCTTCACTCAAAAAATGGGGATTATATGAGGGCCTGAATAGCAGGTGGCAGGGATAATTGGGGATCACTATACTCTGTCTATTGGCCTCTAATTAACAACCAGTTAACATTCCTTTTACATGTAAAATATACTCACCCACTTCCACAGATGCCAAAAGTTTGATACTACTACAGTACTTACTCAAATTAAATAGTCTTGTCATCTGAATCAGGTTCAGCCATGGTATAGACACCTCAGATCTAGTTCCATAAATACTTATCCTTGAAAATAATCCTTCTTCATCTCAAAATTAGTAGATATCGGTTCCCCAAAAACACAACAGATAATAATGATACAGATAGAAGGTAACTGCTTTAGACATTTCTGTTTGGAAAGGGGGAAATGGCAGGTGCAAAAAAGGCACTGGCCTATAACAATTCTGAAGTCCAATTATGCAATTACTGGAAGTTACTCGATAAGGTCAAAAAACTTTGTATAATTCTCCACGGCTCTTGGCTTTAACTGCTGGGGTCTGGTTCTGCCCTCTGAGTCCTCATTCAGTTGAGCAGCTCTCTCAGCCTACTCCCTATCAGCATAATACTGAGAGTCCAAACAGTTTCTTCTAATTCTAAACTGTCTCTGTTCCCCACTTTGTTCAAGCTGAAAATGTTTCTGCGTCTGTAACTTAAGAACTTCATGGGCCTCCTGTGAAGCTTCTTGGGGTTTATATCATTTGATGAAAGCCACATTCAAAAATCTCTTGAGATAAGCCCTTCTCTATCTTGAGCTCCTACTTCTATGGATGAGCAATAATGTTCTTAAACTTTCTAGAAGCTATAATAATGTGTCAGAGGACACAGAAGGTATGCTCTTAATCTCTTTAAGGGCTCTCTGAGTCACCAGCTTTAATCTTTCTGAGGTCTTGACAGAAGATTTTATGTATACCCTCACTTTCATTTTTAGAGTACATTTTCCTGGAAGTACTCTGAATTTGATCTTTGCTTGAAGCCATTTCTTAATTTTAGCATTATTTGATTTCTAGAGAGGTTGAGAATTTTCAAAGCCATCACAAATACTGGCTCCTCTTTGTTTAACAATCCTTCCTTTAATTTATCTCTCTACTCTTATAGATGTACTGCTAGAGAAAACGAGACAGCACCTTCAACTCTTTGCTAAGACATCTCCTCAGGCACATCGTCCAGTTTATTAGGCACATTTTCTATTTTATGCCTTACTTTAATCAATGGTGTTGTTAAACTTTCAGATACTACATAATAAGGATTATCTTTCCTCCAATTTCCAATACCATTTATTTAAATCTTCTGAAAGTCCTAACCTGCAGCCTTATTGAAAACTATGACATGTAGCAATAGCTCCGTCAAGGCACTTTCCACTTTCACTAACATTCTCCTTAAAATCTACTGATCAGATCCAAAGTGATCTGCATATTTTAGACTTATTACAGCAGCATCCTACACTCAGAATAAAAATCCGTATAGATATCTGTTGTTATTTAACAAATTATTCCCAAAACTCAGTAGCTTGGAATAAATTTCAATTATTTCACAGTTTCTGTGGGTCAGAAATTTAGGCCTAGCTTACGTTGGTGCCTCCAGTTCAGTCTCTCATGATGTTGGATTCCAACTCCTGGCTAGATGTATAATCATCCTAAAGCTTGACTCAAAGATTGCATCTACTTACTCACAAGTTTTTGGCAGGCCTCAGAAAACTGGCTTCCAAGTAGTCATTTGGACCTCTCCACAGGGTGGTCTCATGACACAGTACTGGCTTCTACCAAAGTGAGTGATCCGAAGGAGGGTGAATTAGAGCACCCAAGACAAATGCCACAGTTGTTTGTAAACTAATCATGAAAGTGACAACTTATTTCTTCCATATTCTATTCAAGTGGAGCAAGTCAATAGAGGAGGAATTATACAATATCATCAATACTGAGAAAGGAGAATCATTGGCACAATCTTAGAGCCTACCACAGACACCTATTGGAACTTCCCTGTTTGGTCAGGCATGGTGGCTCAGGCCTATAATCCCAACACTTTGGGAGGCCCAGGCGGGTGGATCTCTGGAACCCAGAAGTTCGACACCAGCCTGGGCAACATGGCAAAAAAATACAAAAATTAGCCAGGCATGGTGGCACACACCTGTAGTTCCAGCTACTCAGGAGGCTGACATGGGAGAATTGCTTGAGCCCTGGAGATGGAGTGAACTAAGATAGCACCACTGCACTCCAGCCTGGGTGACAGAGCGAGAAAGAGACCCTGCCTAAAAAAATTACCCTGTTTACCTACCTTGTTACTTTGAAAGTACAATTAACTTCTTTTACTAAGCGACATGAATAAAAGGCAACTTAGATATGAATGATCTAACTTTATAAAAACTATATTTTCTTAGATCTAGTTAATGATACCAACAAATACATTCACAAAGAAGTTGCCTTTTAAATTCACAAGGCCAGGGCAATTACCTGGTTTAGTTCAGCATGTGCAACCTGGAATTCAACTGATACCTAGAGAGAAAAAGGTCAAAGGTAATTTTCAAAGTAGAGCAACTAACTGTTTAAACCGATGGCATTATTTAGATCATCAGTGAAACAGCAAATCCAAAGTTTAAGTGCAGTCGCATTATGCTGCCTTTGATGAAAGAAAAAAAAAGGTTTGTTCCACATTTTCATGTGCTTCTTTTAGAACTGTAAATGGTTGCACTATTGCTAAATTCTTTAATTTATTTTACCTAAAGAAAAAGAACAAACTGAGAAACACGTGCAAGCAGGACAATGAATCTGTTATGTCATATCTTTCTTTAAATGTCCTCCTATGGAATCAAGCCAGAAGGCTTTGTTGGCAAATACTGTGATTTTAAGATAATGACTATGATATAAATGTTTCCAAATTTGAACGATGCACAGAGTGTATTTGAGATAGCTGGGCACTGTTCTTTCATCAGATAAGTGACATTCAGCTTGCTCAGTAGTACAATCACAAAAGACAGGCAATTCATCTTAAATTGAACAGAGTGCTAAAGTAGTTATGAATTGCTTTAGCTCTCCAAACTACAGAGTATAGATCACATCTTGTATGAGCTCTAGAGCACAAATAATAAGGGTTCTTAGATGTCATATATGTTTTATATCTTTACAGTGTCCCTATTTCTGTATCAATGGAGAGAAAATACATATGAGTTATTGCCAAAATGTGTGAATATAGAGAAGGAATCCAGAAAAAAAATTTAAAGCTGTATTAAATTATGTATGTGAATAAAATTCAATTTCAATACCAGATGGCATCACATAATGACAAGGTAATTTTGCTTATTTATTTATTTATTTATTTTTACTTTTTAGAGACAGGTCCTTGCTTTGTCACCCAGCAGTGGCATGATCATAGCTCACTGAAGCCTGGAACTTCTGGGCTCCAGCAATTCTCCTGCCTCAGCCTCCTGAGTAGTTCAGACTATAGGTCCACATTCATCAGGCCTGGCCAATGATTTTTGACATATTCTTTGTATATTCACTAAATATAAGTAATATATTAAAATGAAATCGATTGATCACTTTCTGGGTGAGCATTCAGATATTTTACTTCTCTTTACTTAGTTGCACCTGGTGTTACTTACCAGGCGTGATCTTCAAGAATTCAGTTGTAAATAAAATTTCTGCATAAAGAACATTATATATGAACTTGGGAAATTATGTGGACAGAACTTTCAGGAAGTTATTTTCACACACAGAAAATATTTTCATCTGCACTAGGAAGACTCATCTGCTATGTTCAAATATAAGTAGACTGGTTGATAGACACTGATTGGTTTGTCTAGATTTTGGCATATGACAAGGCCCCACATTTCTAAAAATTTATGCTCTAAAATCTCCTTTCTAGGTTACTTAATTACACAGACACACACACACAGACACACACACACACACACACACACACACACACACACACACACAC
>NW_020263261.1:0-2585 GCF_003255815.1 Theropithecus gelada | reverse complement strand
TATGAATAAGTTCAAAGGAAAATCCTGTGCCTTGAGATAAACCTTTTAGCAACATTGTTTCATCCTATCACATGGGGATAAATCTTGGACAATACCTAGCTTTCCTAGGCAGAGGTCCCTGCGACCTTTGGCCGTGTACGTGTCTCTGGGTAGTTGAGATTAAGAGAATGGTGATAACTTTTAACCAGCAAGCTACCTTCAGGCATTTGTTTAACAAAGACACATCCTGCACAGCCCAAAATCCATTAAACCGTGAGTCACCGCAACACATGTCTCTTGCAAAGGACAAGGTTGGGGGTAGGGTCACAGATTAACAGCATCTCAAATACAGAACAAAATGGAGTCTCTTATGTCTACTTCTTTCTATATAGACACAGTAACAGGCTGATCTCTCTTCCTTTTCCCCACATTTCCCCCTTTTCTTTTCAACAAAACCACCATTGTCATCATGACACCGAGATTACATACTTCACAAAGTAATAGAATATCACAAAGCAAGTGGAGGTAGGATGAGATCACAGGATGGTGTTAAAATTAAAATTTTAAATGAAATTTTGGGTATGCGTTGTCATTGATAACATCTTATCAGAAAACAGGGTTTGAGAGCAGACAACCTGTCTGACCAAAATGTATTAGGTGGGAATTTCCTCGTCCTAATAAGCCTGGGAGCGCTACAGGAGGCTGGGGCTTATTTCATCCCTTCGGCTTCAACCGTAAAAGGCGGCACGCCTCCAAGGGGGTCGTTTATAGGCCTACCCTCAGAGCGCATTCTCTTTCTCAGGGATGTTCCTTGCTGAGAAAAAGAATTCAGCGATATTTCTCCTATTTGCATAAGAAAAGAAAAGAAATATGGCTCTGTTCCGTCTGGCTCACCGGCGGCCGGTTCAAGGTTGCCTCCCTTGTTCCCTGAACATTGCTGTTATCTTCTTCTTTCTTCAAGATGCCCAGATTTCATATTGTTCAAACACACATGTTCCACAAACAATTTGTGCAGTTTAAGGCAATCATCACAGGGTCCTGAGGTGACATATATCCTCCTCAGTTTACAAAGAAGATGATAGAATTAAGAGATTAAAGTAAAGACAGACATAAGAAATTACAAAAGTATTAATTTTGGAGAACTAATAAATGTCCATGAAATCTTCACATTTTATGTTTTTCTGCCGTGGCTTCAGCCAGTCCCTGCGTTCAAGGTCCCTGACTTCCCGCAACGTTTTCCCTCCCTTTTCCTCTATATAAATGTGCCATGGCGATGAAGGCTTGTTCTTTAGTCAATGGTGCTCGATTGCGGTGTTTCCATCTCCGTGGAGGCGCTTTTCTTTGCATCTCCGATGGGTTCATTGTAGAACTTCAAATGTTTAGTGGGTATCCAAACAGGAAGCTGATTTTCTCCTGGTGAAACACAAGCAAAACCTCTTCCCCAGGTTATCACCTTCCCTATTTCCCATGTCTTATTTTTGTTGTCTTTCCACCAAATCAGTTTTCCTTCATGTGGACTGTTCTTTTTACCAGTAAGATGTTGTTCTGCAGAAGTAGTAGTCTGATTTCTATAAATGTTTAAAAAATTTAAAGTATAGAGTGCTAGATTAAGCTGCATCTGAGGAGTGGTACACTCCTTACTGTCTCCCCCTTTTTTTTGTTTAACTAACTGGTTGAAGGACTTGACCTACGAAAGTTTGACAAATAGTTGGACTATTAAGCATTCCCTGAGGTAGTACTTTCCACTGAAACCTGGTGGCTGGTTCTTTATTATTTATGGCTGGTATAGTAAAGGCAAATTTTTCACAATCTTTCTCTGCCAGAGGAATGGTAAAAAAGCAATCCTTAAGATCAATTATAATTAAAGGCCAGTCTTTTGGGATCATGGCCGGAGAGGGCAATCCGGGTTGAAGAGGCCCCATGGGTTGAATTACAGCATTTACGGCTCTTAAGTCCATTAACATACGCCATTTGCCTGATTTTTTCTGAATTACAAATACAGGAGAATTCCAGGGTGAGAATGAAGGCTCAATATGTCCTTTTTTAAATTGTTCCTTTGTTAATGAATGTAAAGCCTCCAGTTTTTGCTTCGGTAGCGGCCACTGATTTACCCATACCGGTTTTTCTGTTTTCCAAGTTAATGGAATGGGTTTAGGAGGCTCTACAGCGGCCGCCCCTAAAAAGGATACCCTATTCCTTTTCTTTCTTGATTTTTCTTAGTCTCAATTGGGACTTTAATGCCATTTGCATTTTTTCCTAACCCTTTCCTGGTATATATCCCATCTTAGTCATGATTTTTTGACTCGTGGGGCTGAATAATGGAGCGGGCATAATGATTTCCGCACCCCATTGCTGTAATAAATCTCACCCCATAGATTAACAGGAATTGAAGTAATCATTGGCTGAACAGTACTTTCTTGATTATCTGGTCCTAAACAATGTAAAATCATTGTACTTTCGTACACTTCTGAAGCTGTGCCTACGCCGACAAGTCTTGTAACAGCCTTTTGTTTAGGCCAATTTTTTGGCCACTGATTTAAAGCAATGACAGAGATATCTGCTCCAGTGTCTACCAACCCTTCAAACTGTTTTCCTTGAATAATGGC
>NW_020263260.1:0-2585 GCF_003255815.1 Theropithecus gelada | reverse complement strand
GGCTAGGAAAAGGGATTCCCTTCCCCCTTGCGCTTCCCAGGTGAGGCGATGCCTTGCCCTGCTTCAGCTCTCGCTGGTCGGGCTGCAGCAGCTGACCAGCACCGATCGTCCGGCACTCCCCAGTGAGATGAACCCAGTACCTCAGTTGAAAATGCAGAAATCACCGGTGTTCTGTGTCGCTGGCGCTGGGAGTTGGAGACTGGAGCTGTTCCTATTCGGCCATCTTCCTCCGGTTTTTATCTGACGATATTTCCTTTTTCACCATAGGCCCGAATGTGATCCTGAATATCCGTTCACAGATCCATCCATGAAGGAGTTTCCAAGCTGCGTAATGTAAAGAAAGCTTTATCTATGTCAGACGAATAAACATAGCAAAAAGCAGATTCACAGAAAGTTTCTTATCAATTTTTATCTGAAGATATTTCCTTTTTCACCTTAGTCCTGAATGTGCTCCCAAACATCCCTTTGTGGATCCATCCATGACAGAGTTTCCAAGCTGAGTAATGTAAAGAAAGCTTTATCTATGTGAGATGAATACACATATCACAGAGCAGTTTCATAGAAAGCTTCTTTCCAGTTTTTGTCTGAGGCTATTTCCCATTTCACCATAGGCATCAACATGCTCCCGAATATCACTTGGTACCTTTTTCTCCAAAAGGGTTTCCCCGATGCTGTATGAGAAGAGAGGTATAACACTTTGAGTGAAATGCACACGTCACAAAGCAGTTCCTCAGGAAGCTTCTCTCCAGTTTCGGTCTGAACATATTTTGCTTTTCACCACAAGCCTCAAAGTGCTCCCGAATATCCCTTCACACGCTAATCATAAACAGGGTTAGAAAACTGCTCAATGAAAGGTTAGAAAACTGCTCAATCATAACTGAACAAGATGAATTATGGAGACACAGAGCAGTTACAGAGAAAGGTTCCTTCTGGAATTTACCAGAGGATATTTCTTTCTCCATATTCAAAGAAGCGTTCCGAAATATCCTTCTTCAGATTCCACAAAAACAATGACTTCAAACTCCTCATTCAAAAATGGTTTAACTCTGTGAGATGAATACTCACATCACAAAGTGGTTGCTCAGAAAGATTCTCTGCAGTTTCCATCGGAAGATGTTTCCTTGCTCACCACAGGCCTCCGGGCGCCACTTACTATCCCTTCACAGATTCCGCAAAGACAGAGTTTCCAAACTGGGCAACATAGAGTAACCTTTATCTCTGTGAAATGAATGCAAATATCAGAGAGCAGTTTCTTTGAACGCTCCTTTCTGGGTTTTATTTGAGGATATTTCACTTTTTGCCATAGTCTTCAATGCGGTCCGCCATACCACATTTTCGGTTTTACATGAACAGTGTTCAAACACTGCCGTATGAGAAAAGAGGTAATACTCTCTGTGTGAAATGCACACACCACAAAACAGTTTTTCAGAAAGCTTCTCTCCAGTTTTTATCTGAAGATATTTCCTTTTTCACCATAGGCAGGAATATGATCCCGAATATCCCGTTGCAGATCCGTCTATGACAGAGTTTCCATGCTGCGTAATGTAAAGAAAGCTTTATCTATGGGAGATGAATAAACATAGCAAAAAGCAGATTCACAGAAACTTCTTTCCAGTTTTTATCTGAAGGTATTTCCTTTTTCAGCACAGTCCTGAATGTGCTCCCAAATATCCCTTCACGGATCTGTCCATGACAGAGTTTCCAAGCTGCATAATGTATAGAAAGCTTTATCTATGTGAGATGAATACATATATCACAAATCAGTTTCACAGGAAGCTTCATTCCGGTTTTTATCTGAGGCTATTTCCTTTTTCACAATAGGCGTCATATGCTCCCGAATATCCCTTGTTACCTTTTTCTCCAAAATGTTTTCCCGATACTGTATGAGAACAGAGGTAAAACACTCTGAGTGGAATGCAGACACCACAAAGCAGTTCCTTAGAAAGCTTCTCTCCATTTTCTATCTGAAGATATTTCCTTTTTCACTGTAAGTCTGAAAGCACTCCCAAATATCATATCACACGCTAAACACAAACAGTACAAAAACTGGTCAATGCAAGAGAAGCTTAACTGAGAGAGAGGAATTCACAGGACACACAGCAGTTTCACAGAAAGCGTCCTCTTGTTTGTATCTGAAAATATTTAGTTTGCCTATTCCTTTTTTAAAATTATTATTATACTTTAAGTTCTAGGGTACATGTGCATAACGTGCAGGTTTGTTACATATGTATACTTGTGCCATGTTGGTGTGCTGCACCCATCAACTCGTCAGCACCCATCAACTCGACATTTACATCAGGTATAACTCCCAATGCAATCCCTCCCCCCGCGTGATAGGCCCCAGTGTGTGATGTTCCCCTTCCCGAGTCCAAGTGATCTCATTGTTCAGTTCCCACCTATGAATGAGAACATGCAGTGTTTGGTTTTCTGTTCTTGCGATACTTTGCTGAGAATGATGGTTTCCAGCTGCATCTGTGTCCCTACAAAGGACACAATCTCATCCTTTTTTATGGCTGCATAGTATTCTATGGTGTATATGTGCCACATTTTCTTCATCCAGTCTGTCACTGATGGACATTTGGGTT
>NW_020263259.1:0-2586 GCF_003255815.1 Theropithecus gelada | reverse complement strand
ATATGGCGAAACCCCATCTCTACTAAAAATACAACAATTAGCCAGGCATAGTAGCACGTGACTATAATCCCAGCTACTCGGGAGGCTGAGACAGGAGAATCACTTCAACCTGGGAGGTGGTGATTGCAATGAGCCGAGATCGCACCATTGCACTCTATCCTGGACAACAAGAGTGAAACTCTGTCTCAAAAAAAAAAAAAAAAAAAAAAATCCTTAACAATGACACATAAGTAGCCATGAATAATGCAAATATTTGTATGTGAAGAAGCTGTGGTGGTTATATATAAGAAAAGATAAGTCTGTATCACATATCTCATAGCTTGTTATGAGGATCATATGACAGTAAAAATTATAACATATATGTAAACTTACATGTAAGCTTATAATTACTCAATTATGGCATACACACACATATATATGTATGCATGTATGTATGTATGTTATCAAACATGCTCATACCTTTTGGGTTTTCATTGTATTCACAAATGGCCCGTTCCTCCAGGTTGGCTTTTTCTTTCTATAAACAGTAACAAAGCAATATAACAAAAAGCATTTCTGTGCTGTTCTAGAAAACTTAGTCTGAATCTTTAAGCAGGTTCCAGAGTCCGCCTCTAGCTAACGACATAAACATGTGACAATTACTTCACTTTGCTGAGCTCTTGTAAAGCAAGGGGTCTTAGATGCTGACTGATTCCAAATGTCCTCCTGGCTTAAAATTGTGTGATTAAAAGCACTGTATGACTCAAGAATTCTCCTCAAAGAAGATTCATGAACGCTAACTGGCATATGACTCGTCTCAACATTTTACAGTGTCAAATTGGTATTTAATGATTGCTGTGTAAAATAATCTTAGGGACCACCCTAACCTGAACTCATAAATGTTTCCTATAAACAGAATCATTTTCTTCTTCTGAAAGAAAACAGTAACTGCTAGAATATTTTTTTTTCTTAGTGAGAGAAAGGAGTCTCGGATAAAGAAGGAACCAAGGAGAAGAATGACCTTTAGCACAATGCCAATTTGTAAATTAAACATGTATGCACACATGTTTCACAAATACACATTCAAATAAAACGACAAAAATGTTTCAGTGGTTGTCTATGTTAGGGAAAAAGGGGAAGGGGAATGGAGCTAAAAGAGAATACATTTACATGAGAAGAGACTTGCACAGACCAATGATGACAGTGTTTCATCAACTAGAAGGTATGACTAACTCAGTGTTCTGCATGAGAGGCTAAAAAAATGAAAACAAAAATGAATGAGTACAATGTCATTCAGTTTTGGTTGCGGAATTCCATACTTCTGAAGTTAATCCAGAGTAATGTTAGCAAATAAATGATTTCAAACCTACCAACTATCTCCTAGCAAGGTCACTCTCGGTCAAAACTGACAATGGAAGAGATTATGTTTTGGGCATCTCTAGCTCCACTTTCAGGGTGATTTTTGCTTCCTTAGTGATATCTTCTCCTATTCCTTCTATACATACTTTTGTCTAGGCTGCACCTTTGAAGAACTGATCACAACTTCAAATACTGCTATCACCAACTTTCATTCATTCACACATGAAAACATACACAAGTGTGCATACACATACACACCCATTTCTGCCACCAGTGCCAGGGCTCCTAACTTTGCACTTTCAACATTTCAAGGACTGAGTGTTGAACTTCTTGGTTAATTTCCCGACACTGTACTATCCTGGCCCATACCACTCTACTTCCACTTATGCAGGAGGCAGAATGCTACCACGCAGCATTCTAGAAAGTGTGCTAGAGACAAAGTTTGCTTAATTCACAAATAAGACAAAGCCTTTCTCCTATGGCACATGAATGAAGATATTCATGGAAGTATTTCTGATCCCAAAGGCAACTGGGATCTGTCCTCTGCAGAAACTAGAGAACCCGTATGTTTTCTCCCAGGATGTCAGGATTTAAGCACCTAGCATCATACCTTTTCAATGGTTTCAGCTGAGCTATCATCACTGGTTCTTTCTGCTCCTTCTGTTTTACTGTGGGAACCTGTAGGAACACTTTCATCATCTCCCACAATTTTCTTCTTGCTTTCCAGATTTTCAGCATTAATTTCCTCATCCACATCTTCCAGTTGTAGTTCCTCAGTTTTAGAAAATTCATCATCCTGTGACAAAATTAACCATCAGAGAAGAGTAAGACTTTCTTTTTAAAGAACTAGGGATTTGATATTGCTGTCATAATTTGTGTCATCTAAAAAAACCATAAAAATATTAATTCAAATATTGAAGCCAAAGAACACTGCATAATCTATCCTGAATATCAAGTTACGATATTAACAAGGATTTTACGCATGCCACTCTATTTCAATGACTAGGATTTCCAAAATTCTTATTAGCACCCATGGCAAGGTTGCAATGGAGAAAAAATTAAATAGTCTTTCTTGGTTGTCTCAGAGTGCTTTTAACCTTGAGAAAAGTTTAAAAAGCTTTCTGTCTACTGTAGCATTATAACATAATCATATCTATATATTACGTTCATTTTCCAAAATATAGGGATTTAGAATCACTTCAGAACAATTCACTGATAGTCATGAGGAAGGTAAGTATAATTATTTAC
>NW_020263258.1:0-2587 GCF_003255815.1 Theropithecus gelada | reverse complement strand
CAAAGAGAAAGAAGCTTTCTGAGAAACTTCTTTGTGTTCCGTGAAATCATCACACAGAGTTACAGCTTTCCCCTCAAGAAACCATTCGATAAGACAGTTCTTGTGGAATTGGCAAAGTGATATTTGGAAGCCCATTGAGGGCTATGGTAAAAAGGAAATATCCTCAGATGAAATCTGGAAAGAAGCTTTCTGAGAAACTGCTTAGTGTTCTGTTAATTCATCTCACAGAGTTACATCAGTATTTCGTGGATCTCTTTGCTAGCCTTATTTCTGTGGAATCTGAGAACAGATATTTCAGATCCTTTTTAAGACTATAGGGCCAAAGTTAATATCATCCGATAACAAAGAGTAAGAAGCTTTCTGAGATACTTCTTTGTTTTCTGTGAAATCATCTCACAGTTACAGCTTTCCACTCAAGAAGCCTTTCGCTAAGACAGTTCTTGTGGAATTGGCAAAGTGATATTTGGAAGCCCATAGAGGGCTATGGTGAAAAAGGAAATATCCTCAGATGAAATCTGGAAAGAAGCTTTCGGAGAAACTGCTTAGTGTTCTGTTAATTCAACTCACAGAGTTACATCTGTATTTCGGGGATCTCTTTGCTAGCCTTATTTCTGTGGAAACTGAGACCAGATATTTCGGATCCCTTTCTTTGAAGACTATAGGGCCAAAGGAAATATCCTGCGATAACTAAGAGAAAGAAGCTTTCTGAGAAACTTCTTTGTGTTCTGTGAAGTCACCTCAGAGAGTTGCAGCTTTCCCCTCAAGAAGCCTTTCACTAAGACAGTTCTTGTGGAATTGGCAAAGTGATATTTGGAAGCCCATAGAGGGCTATGGTAAAAAAGGAAATATCCTAAGATGAAATCTGGAAAGAAGCTTTCTGAGAAACTGCTTAGTGTTCTGTCAGTTCATCTCACTGAGTTACATGTCTATTTCGTGAATCTCTTTCCTAGCTTTATTTCTGTGGAATCTGAGAACAGATATTTCGGATCCCTTTTAAGACTACAGCGCCAAAGGAAATATCCTCCGATAACAAAGAGATAGAAGATTTCTGAGAAACTTCTTTGTGTTCTGTGAAATCATCTCACAGTTACAGCTTTCCCCTGAAGAAGCCTTTCGCTAAGACAGTTCTTGTGGAATTGGCAAAGTGATATTTGGAAGGCCATAGAGGTCTATGGTGAAAAAGGAAATATCCTCAGATGAAATCTGGAAAGAAGCTTTCTGAGAAACTGCTTAGTGTTCTGTTAATTCATCTCAGAGAGTTACATCCGTATTTCGTGGATCTCTTTGCTAGCCTTATTTCTGTGGAATCTGAGACCAGATATTTCGGATCGCTTTCTTTCAAGACTACAGGGCCAAAGGAAATAACCTCCGATAACAAAGAGAAAGAAGCTTTCTGAGAAACTTCTTTGTGTTCTGTGAAATCATCTCACAGAGTTACAACTTTCCCCTCAAGAACCCTTTCGCTAAGACAGTTCTTGTGGAATTGGCAAAATGATATTTGGAAGCCCATACAGGGCTATGTTGAAAAAGGAAATATCCTCAGATGAAATCTGGAAAGAAGCTTTCGTATAAACTGCTTCGTGTTCTGTTAATTCATCTCACAGAGTTATATCTGTATTTCGTGGATCTCTTTGCTAGCCTTATTTCTGTGCAATCTGAGAACAGATATTTCGGATCCCTTTCTTTGAAGACTATAGGGCCAAAGGAAATATCCTCCGATAACAAAGAGAAAGAAGCTTTCTGAGAAACTTCTTTGTGTTCTGTGAAATCATCTCACAGAGTTACAACATTCCCCTCAAGAAGCCGTTCGCTAGGACAGATCTTGTGGAATTGGCAAAGTGACATTTGGAAGCCCATAGAGGGCTATGGAGAAAAAGGACATATCCTCAGATGAAATCTGGAAAGAAGCTTTCGGAGAAACTGCTTAGTGTTCTGTTAATTCATCTCACAGAGTTACATCTGTATTTCGTGGATCTCTTTGCTATCCTTATTTCTGTGGAATCTGAGAACAGACATTTCGGATAACTTTGAAGACTATAGGGCCAAAGGAAATATCCTCCGATAACAAAGAGAAAGAAGCTTTCTGAGAAACTTCTTTGGGTTCTGTGAAATCATCTCACAGAGTTACAGCTTTCCCCTCAAGAATCCTTTNTCCTCAGATGACATCTGGAAAGAAGCTTTCGGAGAAACTGCTTAGTGTTCTGTTAATTCATCTCACAGAGTTACATCTGTATTTCGTGCATCTCTTTGCTAGCCTTATTTCTGTGGAATCTGAGAACAGATATTTCGGATCCCATTCGTTGAAGACTATAGGGCTAAAGGAAATATCCTCCGATAACAAAGAGAAAGAAGCTTTGTGAGAAACTTCTTTGTATTCTGTGAAATCATCTCACAGAGATACAGCTTTCCCCTCAAGAAGCCTTTCGCTAAGACAGTTTTTGTAGAATTCGCAAAGTGATATTTGGAAGCCCATGGATGGCTACGGTGAAAAAGGAAATATTCTCAGATGAAATCTGGAAAGAAGCTTTCTGAGAAACTGATTATTTTTCTGTTAATTCATCTCACAGAGTTACATCTGTATTTCATG
>NW_020263257.1:0-2586 GCF_003255815.1 Theropithecus gelada | reverse complement strand
GAACTCGTGGGCTCAAGTGATCTGTCTGTCTCAGCCTCCCAAGTAGCTGGAAATTTATGTGTGTGCCACCACCCCTGGCTAATTTTAAGATTTTTATTGTACAGACAGAGTCTTAGCTGAGTGTGGTGACATGTGCCTGTAATCTCAGCTACTCCGGAGGCTGAGGCAGGAGAATGGCCTGAGCCTGGGAGTTGGAGGTTGAAGTGAGAAGAAATTGCACCACTGCACTCCAGCCTGGGTGGCAGAGTGAGAACCTGTCTCCAAAAAAAAAAAAAAAAAAAAAAAAAAAAGAAATAAAGAAAGAAGAGAAAAGGAAAAAGAAATAGCACAGATGACCCAAATCATGAGATGAAACGCCAATGACTAATGTGTGGGAAATACCTGCCAAAGACGTAGAGAGACAGAGAGGGAACACCTGGGACCAGAGAACACTCCCTGATAGAAATCACAGGGCCTCGCTGCCTCATCTGCGCAACTCCTTGAAGGCCTGTGGGCTTCACAGTGGAACCGCGGGGCAGAAAGTGAATTCCAGGTCATGCTGTAGTTCTTTTTCCCTTTAAAACTAAGTTTACACCCTTTTGTGAAGTGTATCAGAGCTCCTCCCATTACAGGAAGTTGATCAAGAGAAGCCAGGGAGAGAACAGAACCAGGCTGGACAGTGTGTTCCAGGCCAGTCCTGGCAAGAGGATTTGATGGGGTCTAGACAGGGGACGTGCATCTGAAGATGTGTGTGCAGGTGCGTGAACACACATATGCACACATGCACACACACATATGCACACATGTGCACAGACACACACACACGGACAACCCCGGGCCCACTCAACCTGTTAGCGAGGCTGCTTACAGTCTGCTGCCGCCTCATGTACCAAGCGAGCTGCTGGGGAAAAGCCGGACTCTGCACAAGTGGATGCCCCGCCCCATGCGACGCAGGCCTCCTGCTGCTCTGGAAATCAAATACTCCAAGGGATAGGTGCAGAGTAAGGCCCAGTACCCCTACAGAAGACGGGGTGGCCACGGGGACTTGGAGAGCTGCATAGTGGTGCTGCGTGACCCTGGCTCATGTCTCCAGATGAGGATGTCCAGTCAGGGCCCACTTCAAACAGAGGCTCAGAGTGTGGCCCGCAGCTCCTGGGGGAGAGGGGTTGGACTGTGGGGTGCGGTGCACCCAGGAGCACTTTCGCTTTGCTCTTTCCAGCCCGGAAGTGCCCAATTTCCCTGCTTTACAGCTTTCCCTGCGGCTGCTCCCAGAGGAATGGCAGGGCTGCTCTGCGGCCTCACTGTGGGCCCAGGCCAGAGGCTTCGGACATCTCCCCACTCAGGCCCCAGACCTGAGATTCCCACGGAAACAAGTCCCCCAGGTGACCCCTCCCCATGTGGCACAGGGGGTCAAACTTGAGACCCCAGGGGCCTGGGACAGAGCTCTGGGGCGGCGATTCAGGGGCCTCACTCCCTCAGCCACTTCCCTGATTGCAGCTTTGTTTTCATCAACTGCTGCAGGTCTGTTGATACCAGGAGCATTTCTCAGCCCATGTTGGTGTCCGGAGTGATCCTTTTTTTGTGTGATAGAATCTTGCTCTGTCTCCATGTAGGAGTGCAGTGGTGCAATCTCAGCTCATTCCAACTTCCATCATGCCACCTGGGTTCAAGCAATCCTCCTGCCTCAGCTTCCCAACTAGCTGGGATTACAGGCACACACCATCACGCCTGGGTAATTTTTGTATTTTCAGTAGAGACGGGGTTTCCCCGCCTTGGCCAGGCGGGTCTCGAACTCCTGACCTCAGGTGATCCAGCCGTCTCGGCCTCCCAAAGTGCTGGGATTACAGGTGTGAGCCACGGTGTTTGGCTCTGAGTGATTCTGAAAGAGGATGAACAAAGGAACAAGGGAAGCCTGTCCTGGGAGCTGGCTGCTCTCGGGGCAGGCAAGCCACTGTCCGGGTGATGAAGGGCAGGTCCTTTCTGCCATGGAGGACACAGCGCAGTGGAACCCGACTTGGCTCGCCACCTGCCTCGTGAAATCCAAGCCCTGCCCTTCGCAACATGGAGAAAACAATCTGTGGATCTTAATGCCCCAGCTCCAGGATCTCCTCCTCATTGGTGCAGGTGAGGGGATGCCTGATGAGGCAGTGCTCCTGGCCCCCACACTCATCAGCTCCCTTGGGGGGAGCCATGTCAAACCAGACAGTTCCAGGCAGCTCCTGCAGGCCACACTGAACTGAGGGGAGCCAGACCCCGCCCCTGCACCTGCCTCAGCGTCTCCCACCCCTGCCAGGGCTGTGGCTGCAGCTGCCTCTACCTGGCTGCAGTGTCAGGGAGAGAAGGAGCCTCTGCATCTGGTGGGCTCATCAATGAGGGCCCAGGGAGGAGGGGGTGCAGGAACAAGAGAGGAGGTCCCAGGTTCTCCTGGCCAGCCCTTCCCTCAGGGGTAAGGGCAACAGTGAGGCACACACATTGCGGCGCCCAGCTTCTCCCCCTCCTTTCTGAGCATCCACAGTAAATGGGGATAAAGGAAATGCTGAGTCTCCTCTCAGAGCCAGATTGAAATGTTAAGTGAGCCAAGGTGGGAAAATAACACAGGGGGATGGG
>NW_020263256.1:0-2587 GCF_003255815.1 Theropithecus gelada | reverse complement strand
CTTCCAGGCCCATCATCGTTTTCCATGGTGAGAGGCTTATGGGGCCCGGCCCTCCCTCTCCTGCCTGGGGCCTCCAGCCTAGTCTCAGGGCTGGGCAAGGAATAAGCCCCATTTAGGTCATTTCCTCACTTGACCTTCTTCTGGACTGAAACGCATTTGCTTTCCAAGTGCTCATCAGGGAGCCGCACATAGAAGCCTTTGTTTTCTCTCCACTGCTGACTGATTCTGGGTTCGAAGATGCCCCCATTCCCCTGACTCCTTGGACACTGCATCTTTGGCTTTCACTCCAAGATTTTGACCTCAGTTAAGGATTCAGAAACTCTCTTTTTAAACTTTATTCTCAGATTGGTTTTCTAAAAGTCAGGCCAAAAAAAAAAAAAAAAAAGGACATGTAAAGTGGGTGAGTCAAGTGTGAGTGTAAAGTTCCGAGGATGAAGCCGAGCATACACGAACCTCTGTCAGGGTGGCGTCTGTGCTCACGAGTCATGTTCATCCCAGAGCTTCCCAGGACACAGACCTAAACAAAAGAAAAAAAAGGAGGATAACAGAAGTGAATGCTAAGATTCTCCATAAAATCCCATTTTTTTTGGTGAATGGGTTTTCCCCTTAATTTCTAGGCATTTGGCATCATGGAAATAGAACAGCATCATCTTCTACCTGCATGGCCGAGCTTTTTCAGGTGGGCAGAATAAACCAGGACAGTATACAGATCAGAGGGAAGGTTGACAGGTGTGGATGGCCACAGAGGGTGTGGGATGATCCTAAGGAGCCTTTCTACCGTGATGTGTATGGGATGCAGGGAGGGGACAGAGAAGCAGGCAGGGAGACAGGGGGCGGTGGAGAGCGGGAGAGAGAGACAGAGAGAAAGGGGGAGATAGAGAGGGAGAAAGGGAGGGAGAGAGAGACAGAGAGACGGAGAGAGAGAGAAAGGGATGGATAGAGGGATGGAGGGAAGGACATAGAGAGGGAGAAAGAGAGAGAGGGAGAGAGGACCAATTCACCACTTTTGTCCAAAAAACCAGGGCAAATGTCTGGAGCCCGAGCGTACCTTCTCTGAAGGGTTTTGGAGCATATTGTTTTTAATTCCCTTATTCCTGCAGCTATTCTAGAATATGACCATCTTCTGACTATTCTATTCTTTTCTTTCTTTTTTTCTTTTATTAAATACACTCCTATAATTTGAGCTTGTTTTCCTATCCTGTAAGCTATATCCTGGCAACATTCCAGGAATGAGTCTAATTTTATTGTTTTATTTATTTATTTAAACATTTTGCTTTTTCTTTAAGAAAGATTCTAGAAGTGGAATTTCTGGCCCATGGATGCAATTGTGGGGACATTTGTGAAGCTCCTGTCCAATGCCAGTCCAGAAGGCTGGTCCCGAGAAGGCTCCTTGAGCAAGAGGGGGACTGCTGCACAGCTCCTGGTAGGCACCTGTGCCATTGATCTGGGTTGGCAGGATACCAAGCTCCACAGGTAGCCTCACAGCCTGGGACCTGGGTGTCCTAGAACAGCCCTGAGGTCCTACTTTGCCCCTCCTGCCACAGTTCCTTCTTCCCTGATGTCATTCTGCTTCTAGGAGGACTTCCTTTTGGTTCCTGTGACCTGGCCTTCTGTTTGATTCATTACTGAGGTGTCTTAGTTCATTCAGGCTGCTATGGCAAAGTGCCATAGACTGGGAGGTTTATTTTATTTATTACATATTTATTTATTTTGAAATGGAGCCTGGCTTTGTTGCCCAGACTGGAGAGCAGTGGTGTGATCTCAGTTTACTGCAAGCTCCAACTCCCGAGTTCAAGTGACTTTCCTGCCTCAGCCTCCCGAGTAGCTGGGACTACAGGTGCCCACCACCACACCGGGCATTTTCTCTTTTTTTTTTTTTTTTTGTATTTTTAGTAGAGATTTGGTTTCAACATGTTGGCCAGGATGGTCTCGATCTCTTGACCTCTTGATCCTCTTGGCTTAGGCTTCCAAAGTGCTCTGATTGCAGGCGTGAGCCACCACGGCAGGCCTAGAGTGGGTGATTTATGAATAACGGATACTGATTTCTCACAATTTGGATGCTGCAAGTCCAAGGTCAATGGAGTGGCAGACTTAGCGTCTGGCTAGGGCTGCTTTCTGCTTCATTAAAGAAACCATCTCACAAAACCCTCTCATGGTTAAGGAGAAAGCCAGCTTTCCGGGGTCCCTTTCCTAATCTCATTCTGGCTGCCAGAAACCAGGTGGGCGGGCCGGGGATGGCGGCTGGGAGTTCGATCGCGGGGGGTGCCTGCACCCCAGTGATGGGGCTCCCAGAAGCCAGCGGGGGTGCGCCGGGGGTGGCAGCTGGGAGCCAGATCGCGGGGGTTGTCAGCACCATCGGCGATGGGGCTCCCAGAAGCCAAGGGGTCGGGCCGGGGTGGCGGCTGGGAGCCTGATCGGGGGGCATGCCTGAAACCCGGCGATGGGGCAACCAGAAGCCAAACGGCGGGCCGGGGGTGGCAGCTGGGACCCCGATCACGGGGCATGCCTGCCTCCCGGCAATGGGAATCCCAGAAGCCAGAGGGGGCGGGCCGGGGGCTGACAATGGGGGCCCACAAGACAGGGGAGC
>NW_020263255.1:983-2587 GCF_003255815.1 Theropithecus gelada | reverse complement strand
GAGTTACAGCTTTCCCCTCAAGAAGCCTTTCGCTAAGACAGTTCTTGGGGAATTGGCAAAGTGATATTTGGAAGCCCATAGAGGGCTATGGTGAAAAAGGAAATATCCTCAGATGAAATCTGGAAAGAAGCTTTCTGAGAAACTGCTGAGTGTTCTGTTAATTCATCTCCCAGAGTTACATCCGTATTTCGTGCATCTCTTTGCTATCCTTATTTCTGTGGAATCTGAGAACAGATATTTCGGATCCCTTTGAAGACTCTAGGGCCAAAGGAAATATCCTCCGATAACAAAGAGAAAGAACCTTTCTGAGAAGCTTCTTTGTGTTCTGTGAAGTCATCTAACAGAGTTACAGCATTCCCCTCAAGAAGCCTTTCTCTAAGACCGTTCTTGTGGAATTGGCAAAGTGATATTTGGAAGCCCTTAGAGGGCTATGGTGAAAAAGGAAATATCCTCAGATGAAATCTGGAAAGAAGCTTTCTGAGAAACTGCTGAGTGTTCTGTTAATTCATCTCACAGAGTTACATGTGTATTTCGTGGATCTCTTTGCTAGCCTTATTTCTGTGGAATCTGAGAACCAATATTTCGGTATCCTTTGAGGACTATAGGGCCAAAGGAAATATCCTCCGATAACAAAGAGAAAGAAGCTTTCTGGGAAACTTCTTTGTGTTCTGTGAAATCACCTCACAGAGTTACAGCTTTCCCCTCAAGAGGCCTTTCGCTAAGACAGTTCTTGTGGAATTGGAAAAGTGATATTTTAAGCCCATAGAGGGCTATGTTGAAAAATGAAATATCCTCAGATGAAATCTGGAAATTAGCTTTCTGAGAAACTGCTGAGTGTTCTGTTAATTCATCTCACAGAGTTTTATCTGTATTTCGTGGATCTCTTTGCTAGAGTTATTTCTGTGGAATCTGAGAACAGATATTTCGGACTCCTTTGAGGACTATAGGGCCAAAGGAAATATCTTCCGATAACAAAGAGAAAGAAGCTTTCTGAGAAACTTCTTTGTGTTCTGTGAAATCATCTCACAGAGTTACAGCTTTCCCTTCAAGAGGCCTTTCGCTAAGACAGTTCTCGTGGAATTGGCAAAGTGATATTTGGAAGCCCATAGAGGGCTATGGTGAAAAAGGAAATATCCTCAGATGAAATCTGGAAAGAAGCTTTGTGAGAAACTGCTGAGAGTTCTGTTAATTCATCTCCCAGAGTTACATCTGTATTTCGTGGATCTCTTTGCTAGCCTTATTTCTGTGGAATGTGAGAACATATATTGCGGATCCCTTTGAAGAATCGGGGGCCAAAGGAAGTATCATCCGATAACAAAGAGAAAGAAGCTTTCTGAGAAACTTCTTTGTGTTCTGTGAAATCATCTCACAGAGTTACAGCTTTCCCCTCAAGAAGCCTTTCGCTAAGACAGTTCTTGTGGAATTGGCAAAGTGATATTTGGAAGCCCATAGAGGGCTATGGTGAAAGAGGAAGTATCCTCAGATGAAATCTGGAAAGAAGCTTTCTGAGAAACTGCTGAGTGGTCTGTCAATTCATCTCACAGAGTTACATCTGTATTTCGTGGATCTCTTTACTAGCCTTATTTCTGTGGAATCTGAGAACA
>NW_020263255.1:0-930 GCF_003255815.1 Theropithecus gelada | reverse complement strand
AGACAGTTCTTGTGGAATTGGCAAAGTGATATTTGGAAGCCCATAGAGGGCTATGGTGAAAGAGGAAGTATCCTCAGATGAAATCTGGAAAGAAGCTTTCTGAGAAACTGCTGAGTGGTCTGTCAATTCATCTCACAGGGTTACATCTGTATTTCGTGGATCTCTTTACTAGCCTTATTTCTGTGGAATGTGAGAACACATATTTCAGATCCCTTTGAGAACTATAGGTCCAAAGGAAATATCCTCCGATAACAAAAAGAAAGAAGCTTTCTGAGAATCTTCTTTGTGTTCTGTGAAATCATCTCACAGAGCTACAGCTTTCCCCTCAAGAAGCCTTTCGATAAGACAGTTCTTGTGGAATTGGCAAAGTGATATTTGGAAGCCCATAGAGGGCTATGGTGAAAAAGGAAGTATCCTCAGGTGAAATCTGGAAAGAAGCTTCCTGAGAAACTCCTGAGTGTTCTGTTAATTCATCTCACAGAGTTACGTCTGTATTTCGTGGATCTCTTTGCTAGCCTTATCTCTGTGGAATCTGAGAACAGATATTTCGGATAACTTTGAAGACTATAGGGCCAAAAGAAATATCCTCCGATAACAAAGAGAAAGAAGCTTCTGAGAAACTACTTTGTGTTCTGTGAAATCATCTCATAAAGGTACAGCTTTCCCCTCAAGGGTCCTTTCGCTAAAACAGTTCTTGTGGAATTGTCAAAGTGATATTTGGAAGCCCATAGAGGCCTATGGTGAAAAAGGAAATATCCTCAGATGATATCTTTAAAGAAGCTTTCTGAGAAACTGCTGAGTGTTCTGCTAATTCACCTCTCAGCGTTACATCTGTATTTCGTGAATCTCTTTGCTACCCTTATTTCTGTGGAATCTGAGAACAGATATTTCGGATCCCTTTGAAGACTCTAGGGCCAAAGGAAATATCCT
>NW_020263254.1:0-2588 GCF_003255815.1 Theropithecus gelada | reverse complement strand
GCCTGACTAATGTGGACAAACCCCGTCTCTACTAAAAAAAAAAAAAAAAAAAAAAAAAAGACAAAATTAGCTGGGCGTGGTGGCACATACCTGTAATTGCAGCTACTCGGGAGGCTGAGGCAGGAGAATCACTTGAACCTGGAAGGCAGAGGTTGCAGTGAGCTGAGATAGTACCATTACACTCCAGCCTGGGCAACAAGAGCTAAATTCCATCTCAAAAAAAAGTGATCATTTCTTTCAAGTTCAATGTTTCACAGATCTCTAGGCCAGGGGCAAAATTTCGCCAATCTCTTTCAAGAATCACCTTTGCTACAGTTCCCAATGAGTAACTCATCTCCGTCTGAGATTACTTCAGCCTGGATTTTTGGGTCATAACTATTCAACAAGTTTCTAGGAAGCTCCAAATTTTTCCATATCTTCCTGTCTTTTTCTGAGCCCTTCAAACTGTTCCAATCTCTGCCTGTTACCCAGTTCCAAAGTTACTTCCACATTTTTGCTTATCTTAATAGCATTATCCCATTCTACTGGTACTAATTTACTGTATTAGTTCATTTTCATACTACTACATAGAAATACCTGAGACTGGGTAATTTATAGAGAAAATGAGATTTAATGGAGTCATAGTTCCACATGCCTGGAGAGGCTTCACAATCATGGCAGAAGGCAAAGGAGGAGCAAAGGCATGTCTTACATGGTGGCAGGCAAGAGAGCATGTGCAGAGGAACTGCTCTTTATAAAACCTTTGGATGTCATAAGACTTATTAACTCTCATGAGAACAGCATGGGAAAATCCACCCCTATGAATCAATAACCTCTCCCTGAGTCCCTCCCATGATGTATGAGGATTATGGGAGGTAAAATTCAAGATAAGATTTGAGTGGAGACACAGTTAAATCATATCACATAGTATATAAAGGACACATCATTGAAGGCTTAAAGCATAGTAAGTACTTAATGAGTTATAGCTATTAATATAACAAAATAGTAAGAAAAGGAAACAAATGATTATATATAAAGTACATATGCATACATGTATATGTGTTGTGGTTATTTACATGCAAATACATGCTGTTTGAGTTTTAACTATCAACAGATTACTTTTTTGAAATGTTGTAACCTCGAGGTCTCTTCTTATATAAGCATTCCTCATCTCATGATCATGCTATTAATTCTCTGTCCAGTTAGCTTTGGTCTGTCATTTTCCTATATTAGAAAAAATGTAGGCAGTGGACAGATTAGCTTATGTTTCCACTAGATCTTAGTCCTGTTTATTATACTTTAGTTTTTAAATGTATATGTTAATTCACATAACATTCTATGCTCAACTGACAATGCTTATATTTTAAATACAAAAAGTGCAGTCAAATTAGATTCAGGGTAACTTTATTGAAAAGCAAGACCTCCAAGGTCTGGCTTCCTCAGGCTCTTTTTTCAGTCACTAAAATAGATCTGAAGGCAGAACTGAGAGAATCTGAACATAAGTCCTCTGTTCAGGCATGACAGGCATGGCAACCTGAGCATCCAAGTGATCATCTCTAGAGAAGGGATTATGACACCTTTCACATCCTTATAATTAGACCTCCTGAGTATGACTCTTAAAATGACAAAAGAAATCCGAGCAATGGCCCATAGAGGTACTTTTATTTTATTTTATTTTATTTTATTTTATTACTTTCTTCTTCTTCTTCTTCTTATTATTATTATTATACTTTAAGTTCTAGGGTACATGTGGATAACGTGTAGGTTTGTTACATATGTATACTTGTGCCATGTTGGCATGCTGCACCCATCAACTCGTCAGCACCCATCAACTTGTCATTTACGTCAGGTATAACTCCCAATGCAATCCCNTCCAAGTGATCTCATTGTTCAGTTCCCACCTATGAGTGAGAACATGCAGTGTTTGGTTTTCTGTTCTTGTGATAGTTTGCTAAGAATGATGGTTTCCAGCTGCATCCATGTCCCTACAAAGGACACAAACTCATCCTTTTTTATGGCTGCATAGTATTCCATGGTGTATATGTGCCATATTTTCTTAATCCAGTCTGTCACTGATGGACATTTGGGTTGATTCCAAGTCTTTGCTATTGTGAATAGTGCCGCAATAAACATACGTGTGCATGTGTCTTTATAGCAGCATGATTTATAATCCTTTGGGTATATACCCAGTAATGGGATGGCTGGGTCATATGGTACATCTAGTTCTAGATCCTTGAGGATGAGAAGAGCAACTCCAAGACACATAATTGCCAGATTCACCACAGTTGAAATGAAGGAAAAAATCTTAAGGGCAGCCAGAGAGAAAGGTCGGGTCACCCACAAAGGGAAGCCCATCAGACTAATAGCAGATCTCTCGGCAGAAACTCTACAAGCCAGAAGAGAGTGGGGGCCAATATTCAACATTCTTAAAGAAAAGAATTTTAAACCCAGAATTTCATATCCAGCCAAACTAAGTTTCATAAGTGAAGGAGAAATAAAATCCTTTACAGATAAGCAAATGCTTAGAGATTTTGTCACCACTAGGCCTGCCTTACAAGAGACCCTGAAGGAAGCACTCAACATGGAAAGGAACAACCGGTACCAGCCAT
>NW_020263253.1:0-2588 GCF_003255815.1 Theropithecus gelada | reverse complement strand
CCAAGACGGGTGGATCACGAGGTCAGGAGATCGAGACCATCCTGGCTAACACNCAGCTACTCGGGAGGCTGAGGCAGGAGAATGGCGTGAACCCGGGAGGCGGAGCTTGCAGTGAGCTGAGATCCGGCCACTGCACTCCAGCCTGGGCAACAGAGCGAGACTCCTTCCAAAAAAAAAAAAAAAAAACTTTAAGGTTTAATGACTATCCTATTGGATTTCAGACTTGCATGGGGCCTGGGGCCCCTTTGTTTTGGGCAATTTCTTCCATTTGGAACAGGTGTATTTACCCTATGCCTATATCCCCATTGTATCTAGGAAGTAACTAACTTGCTTTTGAGTTTACAGGGTCATAGTCAGATGCGACTTGCCTTGTCTCAGATGAGACTTTGATCTTGGACCTTTTGGTTAATGCTGGAATGAATTAAGAATTTGGCGAACTGTTGAAGGGGCATGATTGTGTTTTGAAATGTGAGGACATGAGATTTGGATGGGACCAGGGGTGGAATAATATTATCTGCCTCTGTGTCTCCACCTAAATCTCACCTTAAATTGTAGTAATCCCCACATGTCAGAACCAGGTGGAGGTAGTTCAATCATGGGAGCATTTTCCCCCATACTATTCTCATCATAATGAGTGAGTTTCATGAGTTGTGATGGTTTTATAAGCATTTGGCATTTCCTTTGCTCGCACTCATTCTCTCTTCTGCCACCCTGTGAAGAGGTGCCTTCTGCCATGATTATAAGTTTCCCGAGGACTCCCTAGTCATGGGACGTGTGAGTCAATTAAACCTCTTTTCTATATAAATTGCCCAGTCTTGCATATTTCTTCATAGGAATGTGAGAATGGACTAATACAAAAACCTAGGAAATCTTCTCAATATCAGCTTGGGAATATAATTTATGGCTAAGTCCCCAAAAGCAATTGCAACAGAAACAAAAATTGACAGTGGGACCTAATTATACTACAGAGCTTCAGCACAGCAGAAAAACCGTCAAGGGAGTAAACAGACAACCTACAGAATGAAAGAAAATATTTGCAAACTATGCATATGACAAAGGTCTAAAATCCAGTATTTATAAGGAACTTAAACAATTCAACAAGCAAAAAACAATTAATCCCATTACACAGTGGTCAAAAGACATGAACAGACACTTCTCAATAGAAGGCATACAAGTGGCCAACAAATATATGAAAAAAATGCATCACTAATCATCAGAGAAAGGAAATCAAAACTACCATGAGAGATTATCTCTCATCAGTCAGAATGGCTTCTGTTAAAAAGTCAAAAAATAACAGATGTTGGCAGGACTGTGAAGGAGGAGGAAGACTTATCCACTGTTGGTGGGAATGTAAACTAGCTCAGCCACTGTATAAAGCAGTTTGGAGATCTGTCAAAGAACTTAGAACTACCATTCAATCCAGCAATCCCATTACTGGGTCTATATCCAAAGGAAAATAAATCGTTATACCAAAGACATATGCAACTGTATGTTCATCACGGTGCTATTCATAATAATGACATAGAATTAACCCAGGTGCCCATCAATGGTGGATCACATAAAGAAAATTTGATACATATACACCATAAAATACTACACAGCCATAGAAAAGAATGAAATTATGTCCTTTGCAGTGACCTATATGTAGCTATATGTCATTATCCGAAGTAATGCAGAAACAGAAAACTAAATATTGTATGTTCACACTTATAAGGGGAGCTAACCATTGGGTAAACATGTACATAAACATGGGAACAATACACACTGGGGAATACAAGAGGAGAGAGAGAAGGAGTGAGGCAAAGTTTGAAAAACTACCTATTGGTTACTATACTCTCTACCTGGGTAATGGGCACTTCAATTGTGCTTCAGACCTCAGCATCACACAATATACCTTTGTAACAAATCTGCACATGTATCCCCTGAATCTAAAACATTTAGTCAAACTATTGAATTTTGTCAAAAAAATTAATAATAGGAGTGGTAAATGAAAATAGTTACAAGATAGTAATGACATCAATGAAGGAATAAAGATTCAAAGCAAATATTTTGGGTGAAGGTGATGCATTTCTGTGTATTGAAAGCATCATGTCTGAATTTCATATGACCTCCAGCTCTTTTGGTAGACTAGAATTATCCTTTTTCAGAGAGTGTGGTGAGAGTTTGCAGTGTGAATCTAGGTTCTGTGAGTCACTAGAAGAACTCACAGAACTCAGCTCATGACTACGACTTATTATAGTAAAGGATTACCAAAAATGTTAGCCAGAACAAAACAAAAAAAAATGGGGCAAAGTGCAGAGGAAATCTGGCACTAGTTTTTAAGAGTCCTCTGCCAATAGAGTCACACTTTACACATCTATTTCCTCTAGCAAGGGGGTTGTGGGAACACATATGAGATATTTTCTACCAAGGAAGCTCATTAAAGACTCAAGATCCAAGGTTTTCATTGGAGATAGCTCACATAGGCACCTTCTGCCTAGCAGATATCTACCTTCCAAAATCCCAAAGGGAAAGCAGGTATTCAGCATAAACCACATTGCTTTAGCAACTTTTTAGATACAGTGAGCCACTCTTATTTAAGAAAAGTT
>NW_020263252.1:0-2589 GCF_003255815.1 Theropithecus gelada | reverse complement strand
GCTTTTGCTGCCGTTGCTTTTGGTGTTTTAGACATGAAGTCTTTGCCCATGCCTATGTCCTGAATGGTACTACCTAGGTTTTCCTCTAGGATTTTTATGGTATTAGGTCTAACATTTAAGTCTCTAATCCATCTTGAATTAATTTTTGTATAAGGAGTAAGGAAAGGATCCAGTTTCAGCTTTCTACTTATGGCTAGCCAATTTTCCCAGCACCATTTATTAAATAGGGAATCCTTTCCCCATTTCTTGTTTCTCTCAGGTTTGTCAAAGATCAGATGGCTGTACATGTGTGGTATTATTTCTGAGGACTCTGTTCTGTTCCATTGGTCTATATCTCTGTTTTGGTACCAGTACCATGCTGTTTTGGTTACTGTAGCCTTGTAGTATAGTTTGAAGTCAGGTAGTGTGATGCCTCCAGCTTTGTTCTTTTGACTTAGGATTGTCTTGGAGATGCGGGCTTTTTATCCAGAACCTACAAAGAACTCAAACAAATTTACAAGAAAAAAACAAACAACCCCATCAAAAAGTGGGCAAAGGATATGAACAGACACTTCTCAAAAGAAGACATGCATACAGCCAACAGACACATGAAAAAATGTTCATCATCACTGGCCATCAGAGAAATGCAAATCAAAACCACAATGAGATACCATCTCACACCAGTTAGAATGGCGATCATTAAAAAGTCAGGAAACAACAGGTGCTGGAGAGGATATGGAGAAATAGGAACACTTTTACACTGTTGGTGGGATTGTAAACTAGTTCAACCATTATGGAAAACAGTATGGCGATTCCTCAAGGATCTAGAACTAGATGTACCATATGACCCAGCCATCCCATTACTGGGGATATACCCAAAGGATTATAAATTATGCTGCTATAAAGACACATGCACACGTATGTTTATTGCAGCACTATTCACAATAGCAAAGACTTGGAATCAACCCAAATGTCCATCAGTGACAGATTGGATTAAGAAAATGTGGCACATATACACCATGGAATACTATGCAGCCATAAAAAAGGATGAGTTTGTGTCCTTTGTAGGGACATGGATGCAGCTGGAAACCATCATTCTTAGCAAACTATCACAAGAACAGAAAACCAAACACCGCATGTTCTCACTCATAGGTGGGAACTGAACAATGAGATCACTTGGACTCAGGAAGGGGAACATCACACACCGGGGCCTATCATGGGGAGGGGGGAGGGGGGAGGGATTGCATTGGGAGTTATACCTGATGTAAATGACGAGTTGATGGGTGCAGCACACCAACATGGCACAAGTATACATATGTAACAAACCTGCACGTTATGCACATGTACCCTACAACTTAAAGTATAATAATAATAAATAAATAAAATAAAATAAAATAAAATAAAAAGACTAAAGATTAAAAAAAAATAATAATCTTTTGCCAAGACAAAAAGAAAGCAATGAATCTCAGGTCCCAGATAAAGACAATTCTGAGTCAAAAAGAATGACAAAAGGTTTGTTTCATTGTTAATATGATTTACATGTATTTCAAAAAGCAGAAGAAATATATACACATAATCTAAACCTTTTTTTAAAAATCAGCAAGTTATCCTCCCTTATTTTCACATATGAGAATAAAGCCTCTTGTTGTAAATTTATATTTTCTCTTAAAACAGCCAGGTCTCTGGACAAGTTCTTGAACTCTTAGACATCTGAATTTTGCACACTGTGTGCACTTGAAAGGACGTTTATGGGGGGGAAGCAGAAGAGAGAAAGGTGTTATAAAAAAAATCCATGGGTTCACATGAATAAAGCAAGTTCTTAGAGACCTATGAAGAGACTTAGAATCTGACACAGTAATAATCAGAGACTACATCTCACAGGCACTAACGGACAGATCATTGAAGAAAAAAATTAACAACAATATTAGGACCTGAACTCAACACTTGACCAAATAGTCCTAATAGACATTTACAGAACTCTTCATCTAAAAATACCATAATATACATTCTTCTCATTACCACGTGGCACATACTCTAAAATTGACCACACAATCAGAAATAAAACCATTCTCAGCAAATTCAAAAATCCCAAAATGATGCAACCCACACACACAGACTATAGCTTAAGAAAAATATAATTCAATGCCAATAAAACAACTGGAAACCATACAATTAAATAAAAATTAAATGGCCTACACTTGAATAACTTTTTGGTAAATAATGAAATTAAAGCAGAAACCAAGAAGTCTTTTGAAACAAATAAGAACAAAAATACAACATACCGGAATCCCTGGAATACAGCTAAGGCAGTATTACAAGAAAAATTTATAGCATTAAATCCTCACATCAAAAAGTTAGATCTCAGTTTAACAACCTGACAACATAAACAAAAGACTGAGAGTAGCAAAAGCAAATCAGCCGCTAAGCTAGCAAAAGACAAGAAATAACCAAAATCAGATCTGAACTGAAGAAGATTTAGACATGAAAAACTACAAAATACCAAGAAATCCAGGCATTCAATCTATTTTTTAAAAAAAAGGTAAATAAACTACTAGCTAGATTAATGAAGATATAAATAAACACAATTAGAAATGAGAAAAAGATACATTA
>NW_020263251.1:0-8733 GCF_003255815.1 Theropithecus gelada | reverse complement strand
TTATAGCAAATGGACCCAGTTTGAATGCACATCAGTTGCTATACCTCTTTAGTCTCCTTCTGTCTGGAATATTTCCTAGTCTTTCCTTAACTCTCATGACTTGTTTGAAAGTTTCGACATGTTTGAAGACTACCGGCAGGTTATTTTGCAGAATGTCCATCAATTCACATTTGTCTGATGTTTCCTGATGATTAGATTCCAGTTAAGCATCTTAGATGTGAATCTCACAGAAGTGAGGCTGTGCTCTCCTTATATATATATATACAATTTTCTTCTCCCCATGGGTGCTTACCAAGGCTCTCCTGTGGGACAGTTTGGCTATTTGACCAGGTAGAGATGTCAGTGGCGGTCATTGCTGACATCACTGTCCTTCCTTTCCTCTGAGGACCAGAAGAGCAACTCCCTGTCTGTTTCTATCCAGCTGGGCAGTTTCCTGGCAGAATGGAGCAGCTCAGGAGTGCCAGGTCTCGGGGTGGAGTTTCCAGCCATTCAGACCACTGCTTGTGGCCTGTGCTCCTGCTCCCCACAAACCGACCTCTCTGAAAGGCACCGAATGGAAGAGTCCCCATGGATCATCAGGCAAAGCTCAAGTCATCTTGCAAAGATTCTCTGCAATCCTGCTTTTTTTCTAGAATTTTAGCACATTCTAATTTCTTAATGATTAAATATTATCGGCATGTTCAGTGGGCAAACGAGTTACACTACAATATCGAGCAGCCTCTGCGTATTTACTGTGAATCTGCTGTGTCTACATCAAGGTTGGAGCTTTAGTTTATCTTCAGAAGAGGGCCATTTATGTTTTCTTCTTTCTTTTAGCATTTTATTTTCTGTTTTAGGTGCCTTACAATTTTCACAATAGTTTCAACACTTTATATTTTAAAGTTTTCTTTCTTTCTCTTTCATTGTATTTCTTTCACATTATATAGCTAGTTCTGTGTTCATGCAGAGGAAGTAATGAATTAAACAGCTAGCTGATAAATTCTATTAAAGCACAGTAAAAATTTGGGTCCTTCTGGATAAATGAAAGTTTCCATGGTGAATTTCTCATGCACTCCACTCCATTATAAATAATTGATTAATTCTATTCTAACCCCATAGGGGAAAGGTAATGAATGTTTATTCAGTATGTACTATGAGGTAGTCACCATGTAAGGTGCTTTACAGGAATAATTTCATTTGGAGTAGGGATTAGCAACAGTTATGACAAATCTGTAATTTCTTTGGTTTCAGACAGTTTAATTTACATTTCCCTGAATATACTCACAATAATGCACAAGAACAAAACACCCGACTGGTGCATTAATACATGACCTCCATGTGGGCAGTATTCTCCCACTGAATCTAGCATTTTAACATATTGGCTACTTGGTAAATGCTATTGGCTTGAATATATAATCTCAATTTTAAATATTTGTATCAATTCATCTCTATTCATACACAATCATATAAAGGAATCTTATAAAAACTAAGTTAATATTGAACATTATTCAAATGTATACAGGCATTTTGGAATAATTTCTTCCATTTAGATATGTCTTCATCCAATATTTGGATGTCTTGATAACAAAACAAGAACTAAACCAATATTTGAGCTATTTAAAGGATCAGGTGACAGGCTAACTCACTCTAAATACTCTTTTGGTTTCAGAAAACTCAAACAGCAAGTAAAAATAAAATACCATCAAATGCTTTGCCTGTATTAAAATGCATAATAAACTCAGGTTCCCCCACTTCCACAGTCAGTCACACTTGTCTATCATGCATGATGGGCTCAGGTCACACTGCATCACATATATGGAAGAAACAAAGCATTCATCATTCAATCAAAATGGATTTATTAAAAATCCATTGTAGCCCTATCTGTAGCGTATGACCTGAGGATCACAAAGAACAAATAAGACAGGGTTCCCCCTTCTTGAAGATATCAGACTAGCATAAAGTAAATTTAAAAGAATACAAAGTAGAATTCAATTCAACAAAAAATTTGCTTTATATATGTATATGAACAAAACCCATTAGAAACTTAATTCAGCAAATGTTTTCGGGGCACTAACTATACGCAGGGCTTAGGCAGACCCATCTTGCTCATTGAAACCCTGGACCTACAGAATAGCCACAAGGTTAGCAGGTAAACAATAAATTATAGATGAATGAAAGAATTTTACTGTATGGCAAAAACTTACAAGACAGGAAACTGGTAGGACAAGTATATATGTTTATATATAAAATGTTAGGTAGAAAATGACCACAATGCACAGTGCTATAAAAGTATAGAAGTAGAGAAGATGCTACAAATTGAGCACTAGGATTACAGGTTCGGGGGCAGATAAAATAATTTTTGTGAATTTTAAGGAACTGGTAGTAGGTGAGGCTGTAAAGTTTCTTGGGCAATGGGTGCCACAATGGGATTTTAAAAAAACAGAACAACGTAACTCTGCTATCTGGTATTGAGAATAAATTAGAAAGTTGTATCAAGCAGATTAGAATGAGAAGAAAACAGGCAGGAAAATTAGTTAAGGAGGGTTTATTACAATTGTATTAGAAAACAGAAAATAAGAGCTTGAACCAGGATAGACAGTAGGATGGGGAAAAGAAGTTATTTTTCAAATCTGTAACAAAAGTGAACTCTCTAGGTCTTGCCTGCTGAATGTATATGGAGTATTGGTGTAAGGGAGATGGAAGATAAATCTAAATTTCAGACTGAGAAGAAGGTGGTTTCTTTAAAAGTAATACATGGAATTTGGGGCTGGGTGGCGGTGGGGTGAGGTCTTATACTTTCCATGACAGATTAGAAGTGTATAATAATTTAGGGAAGGAAGCGTCCCCTCTGAACTGGTGAAGCCAGGGATAGTGAGAATCTGGGACGTGAGCTGAGCTGGAGAGGAAGACAAGAATATTATTGTTCAGAAGAGTGAAGAATAGGCAAGTTAATCAAACTCTGTTTACATATTGATTATTAACAGAGGTTATTTAATCTGAGACACTTGTATTCATTAAAGCAGTTATTTTGGTGTTAGTTCTACACAATAACACGGGAATATTTTGTAATAAACTAGTAAATTATGAGTTGTGAGTTTTTCTTTAATCTGAAAATTTGATATTCCATAGTAACAGCTCCAGCATTTGGCTTGTTTTTCATACTAGGGTTTTCAATCTCTATCCAAGCAAGAGAGAATATTAAGTACCATCAATTTAGCTAGGATCCCATATGGAGATGATAGATCACACAGGATATGTATTTTGGAAAATGTCATTTTCCAAATAAATTTTTATTTAAGGCTGGGTATCAGAAAAATTAAGATCTGCAAAACAAAAGGAGACAAAAAATTATTTTGTGCATTTTGGAAGTGAATTACAAACGTTCTAAATTATGTCTAGTAAGTAGGGGAATATTTATAAAGCACAGAGAAATGAATGAAAGAATAATAAGAAAGCAGTGAACCATCTTTGTTTCATTCTGACATTGAAAAATGGTTAATTCTGGGAAAAGAAAACCCTTAAAACTGCTTTCTACCAACAAGATCTTCTTTGGCAAATGTCATTATTGGGGTTGATAGTAACATGTCTTAGCTAATTTTAAAATTGTATTTTGTTTAATGTCACAGATCAAATTTTACTGTTTTGATCACAGACCACTTTGAGGATTTCATAAAAGCTACATACACTGTCCTCAGGAGAATATACAAACTTCAAATCAATAAAGATATTGCATAAATGGTCTCCAAGTTAACATCACTGGCTATAAGAATCCATTCTATGGCTTAAAGTAGCAACTCAAATGAGGCTTTCATTTGCAGTAGCTAGATGAGTGAAAATATGGCTCTTAAGAATATATCAATGTAGGCTGGGCACGGTGGCTCACGCCTGTAATCCCAGCACTTTAGGAGGCTGAGGAGGGTGGATCACGAGGTCAGGAGTTCGAGACCAGCCTGGTTAATGTGGTGAAACCCCATCTCTGCTAAAAATACAAAAATTAGCTGGGCATAATGATGCATGCCTGTAGTCCCAGCTACTCAGGAAGTTGAGGAAGAAGAATCACTTGAACCCAGGAAGTGGAGGTCGCAGTGAGCTGAGATCGTGCCAGTGCACTCCTGCCTGGGCAACAGAGTGAGACTGCAACTTAAAAAAGAAAAAAAAAAAGAGTATATCAACATAATGTTATTTGGTCCTTGGTTAAGTTTGATATTATGATAATTTTCCTAGTCCTACATATTCTGTAAATAATTTTGTTTTCTTCATAAAAGTTATGAAGATGGGAGATAAATCTCTATCTAATAATCCATAAGTATAACAGGACCTAATTCAATCCACCTAGGATTCAATGTATAGTTGGCATAGTGCCTGGTTCTGGTGTTGCAGCTCCTAAACTGTGCAGAGAGCTCGAGATGGGGATGCAAACTCATGGGGCGGCAACATATGTCAGATCCCATGAGAACTACTAGCTCAACATAGTTCACAAGTTCATGGTAGATCACACTACATCCTTTCCAGAGATATCATGACTTTGTAAATCTGGGTTCTGGCATTAGACGTGATAAAAAGGAAGTACTGCATGAAAATCAACATGGAGCAGGAAATGACAGTCATGGATTTCCATCTGATTCCAAGGTTAAAGAAGTTGTTCAATGCCCGACAAGCACACATATCCCACTAGTAATTAACTGTAGTTATTTAGCAATGAAATAAATATATTATTTTTACCTTCAATCTGAATTTTTTTCTAAAAGACTACTGAATTTTTAGGACATAAATTTGGGGGGGGGGACGTTGGGCATGGACTATTTAATAAATAGAACCATCAAGCATTTCTTTTGGCCTACAGGCACAACGAAAAAAATTGCTGACATGTTAAGGGAACCATGAACCAAAAATTTGGCAATGACTTTCTTAGAGGGAAACTAATTTAAATGAGACCAACTCTCTGCCTTCCACTTGCTCAGAGAGACATACATACTGCTAACCACTGTTAAAAGTAAACTAGGATATTTGCCATAACCAAAATGTAGACAAAATTCAAAGACCTAGGAATTTTCATGTGTCCTTCTGTTAGAAGCAGAAAAGGGAGAATCAAAGTGCCACTCAGTTTAGCCTTTTTAAAATGAAAAGTAAGATTTCAATAGGTAGGAAAGAAAGGAAGAACATTCTTCTGTGAGGGAACAGTATGAACAATGGCTTAAAGGCATAAAATGAATATTTTATTTGGTTTGTGAGAAGGAGTCTAGCTGGCTGGAAACAGGAAAGGCAAGGAGTGGCAGGAGATGACCATATTGAAAGGGCTGTGATATGGTTTGGCTGTGTCCCCACCCAAACCTCATCTAGAATTCCCATGTGTTGTGAGAGGGACTCTGTGGGAGGTAATTGAATCACAGGGGCAGGTTTTTCCTGTGCTGTTATCATGATAGTGAATAAGTCTCACAAGATCCAAGGGTTGTATGAGGGAGAGTATCCCTGCACAAGCTCTCTCCTTGCCAGCTACCATCTGTGTAAGATGTGACTTGCTCCTCCTTCCCTTCCACCATTATTGTGAGGCCTCCCCAGCCATGTGGAACTATAAGTCCATTAAACCTCTTTCTTTTGTAAATTGCCCAGTCTCAGGTATGTCTTTATCAACAGCATGAAAATGGACTAATACAGTAAATTGGTACCAGTAGAGTGGGGCACTCTGAAAAGATATCTGAAAATGTGGAATTGACTTTGGAACTGGGTAACAGGCAGAGGTTGGAACAGTTTGAAGGGCTCAGAAGAAGACAGGAAAATGTGGAGAAGTTTAGAACTTCCTAGACACTTGTTGAATGGCTGTGACCAGAATGCTGATCAGGAAATGGACAATGAAATCCAGGTTGAGGTGGTCTCAGATGAAGATAAGGAACTTGTTGGGAACTGGAGCAAAGGTGACTCTTGTTATGTTTTAGGAAAGAGACTGGGGGCCTTTTGTCCCTGCCCTAAAGATTTGTGGAACTTTGAACTTGAGAGAGGTGAATTAGGGTATCTGGCAGAAGAAATTTCTAAGCAGCAAAGCATTCAAGAAGTGACTTGGATGCTGTTAAGGGCATTCGGTTTTAAAAGAGAAACAGAGCACAAAAGTTGAGAAAATTTGCAGCCTGACAATGTTATAGAAAAGAAAATTCCATTTTCTGAGGAGAAATTCAAGCTGGCTGCAGAAATTTGCATAAGTAATGAGGAGCTGAATGTCAACCACCAAGACAATTGGTAAAATGTCTCCAGGGCATGTCAGAGACCTTTGTGGCAGCTCCTTCCATCACAGGCCCGGAGGCCTAGGAAGAAATTATGGTCTTGAGGGCTGGGCCTAGGGTCCCTCTGCTGTGTGCATTCTAGGGGCTTGGTGCCCTGCACTTCAGCCACTTCAGTCGTGACTAAATGCGGCCAAGGTACTGCTTAGGCTGCGGCTTGAAAGGGTGCAAGCCCCAGGCCTTAGCAGTTTCCACGTGGTGTTGAGCCTGTCAGTGCACAGAAGTCAAAGAATTGGGTTTTGGGAACCTCTGCCTAGATTTCAGAGGATGTATGAAAATGCCTGGATGCCCAGGCAGAAGTTTGCTGCAGGGGCGGAGCCGTCATGGAGAACCTCTGCTAGGGCAGTGCAGAATGGAAATGGGAGGGGGGTTCAGATCCCACACAGAGTCCCTACTGGAGCTGTGAGAAGAGGGCCACTGTCCTCCAGACCCCAGAATGGTAGATACACTGACAGTTTGCACCGTGTGCCTGAAAAAGCTGCAGACATTCAATGCCAGGGCATGAAAGCAGCTGGGATGGAGGCTGTACCCTGCAAAGTCACAGGGGTGGAGCTGTCCAGGAACATGAGAACCCACCTCTTGCATCAGCATGACCTGGATGTGAGACATGGAGTCTAAGGAGATCATTTTGGAGCTTTAAGATTTGACTGCCCTGCTGGATTTCAGAAGTGCATGGGGTCTGTAGCCCGTTTGCTTTGACCAATTTCTCCCATTTGGAATGGCTGTATTTACCCAATGCCTGTATCCCCATTGTATCTAGGAAGTGCTACATGTTGTGTAAGGGACCTAGTGGGAGGCAATTGAATCATGTGGGCAGGTCTTTCCTATACTGTTCTCATGACAGTGAATAAATCTCATGAGATCTGAGGGTTTTATCAGGAAGAGTTTCCCTGCACAAGCTCTCTCTTTGCCTGTAAGATGTGATTTGCTCCTCCTTTTCTTTCTTCCATGATTGTGAGACCTCCCCAGTCACGTGAAACAGTAAGTCCACTAAATCTTTCTTTTGTAAATTGCCCATTCTCAGGTATGTCTTTACCAGCAGTGTGAAAAATGGACTAATCCAAGCTGCATTTTTTTAACCATGGACAATGGGAAGATATTGAAAGTTTCTAGGTTAGGAAGTAGTATGATCAGAATTGTGCCTTAGAAAGCTAATGATTAGTGATATGAATGATAAGTGGGAGACTGGGAGTGAGGACAGAGAGGTATTAAAAATGACTGTAGTTTCCCGCTTGGATAAGTCCTCTTCTTGCAAACTATGCTTTATTAACCTATGTATTCATAGTATCTAGCACAAGCCTGGTAATTTGAGGCACTGAATAAATTTTCTATTTGAGGTACCTGCGAGGACAGAGAATTAGTTCATGGTAACCATGGAGAAATACCCTTCAGTTCAGAAGAGAGGTCAACCTTATGTCAATTTTAGAGTCATTTCGTCAAGGAACTGACAAAAGAAAATTGCACAGAGAGCAAATATTGACAAAAAAAGAGAAGACACCCAATGACAGATCCTTGGGGAACATGGGAAGAGGATGAACTGCCAGAAGGGACAGAGAAAGATGGAGAGGGCATGGAAGAGGTGAAAGTCAGGAGTGCTCCCCTAGGAGGAGTAGGGTGGACTCTCAAGGTAGAGAATGTAGTCTATGATAGCAGATGGAGGCGGGCAAACCCTATAAGGAAGCTTTCAGATGTAGTCATGAGCACATTGTTTGTGACTTTGGAGAGGACAATTTCAATAGGTTTGAGAGGAAGATGCCAGACTGCTGTGGAGGTAACCAGAGAGTCTCCTCTGTAGAAATTTGGCTATGAAATGTGTCTGGAATGAGAGCTTTAGGTGAATAGAAGTTTGGGGGAAGATGATTTTAGGATAAGAGTAGCCTGAAGGGAGAATGCAACACAGAGGAATAGAACACAAATAGGCCCTTATACAGGAAGAGAAAGTGATCAATCAAGTTTCCAAAAAGAGAGAAGGGAGAGGAATAAATACACAGTGGGTTCCCTGTCTCCTTCCTTTACCTCACCCTTTCTGTTCTTCTCCTTCATCCAGAGCCTGGGAAGGGGTGGTGAGGGCAGGCAGTGCCAGGTGTAGGAACTCAAGGAGGTGGAGGGGGAGGAGAAGGAGGGAGGCTGCTGGAGCAGACAGACACTGCCCAAGCAGGCTGAGGAGGGCACTGCTGGGGGATCCGGGTCCCCATAGGGTGAGGAAAGGGGCCATGAAGGAGCAGAAATGGGTTGAGGAGGCCACCTGCATGGTTCAGACCAAGCTGGGCAGGGCATACGTGATGAGGCGAGACAGCCATGGCATGGAAGATTTCTCCCTTTCAGGAAGACGGATCAAAGAAGTAAATATACTGAGAATAAGGGGAACTGGACTGCTCCCTTTGAGAGATGGACTTTACAGATACGGAAAGGGAGAACATTAGAATGAACCCTCCGGTTTTGCATTGGAATTGAAGATATGGAGTGCATATACAAAAGTATA
>NW_020263250.1:0-2589 GCF_003255815.1 Theropithecus gelada | reverse complement strand
GAGGAGTTCTCAGGGCACCACCGGGCACAGTCTGCAAGAGCAGGGAGCACGGTCAGAAGGTGAGGGGCAAGGGGACACACAAAAAGGGGGCACTGAGGGAGATGGGGCAGGGCGCTGAGTTTCCTGTGCACGAGGCCTCTCTTTCCCTGGGCTGAAGGGCCTGGGCGGGGGTCCAGGGCCCTCCCCAGACTCTGGCTGTGGACTGTGCTTTCTGCTTCCCAACAGACTCACCCCTGGAGTCCTGGGTTTCAGCTCCCAGCAGAGTCAGCCAGACACAGAATGCTGCAAAAGAGAAAGGAAAGGGGGTCAGAGGGAATCCCAGGGTGGGAAAGGAGGCATAAAGGTGATGCATTTTGGGGGAGGAGGATGCTGACCCCTCTCAGGCTGAGATCCTGCCCGTCGTTCAGACAGAGTGGGCAGATGTCACGTCCCACTTGGATGCTCAAAGCCAAAGAGTCTGTCATCCTGTCCCCATAGGGGTGGGTTTTGTTTTGTTTTGTTTGACACAGGGTCTCGCTCGGTCACCCAGCCTGGGGTGCAGTGGTGCAATCATAGCTCACTGCAGCCTCCGATTCCTAGGCTCAAGCGATCCTCCTGCCTCAGCCTCCCGAGTACCTGGGACCACAGGTGTGCACCACCATATTTTAAATTTTCTTTCTTTCTTTCCTTCCTTCCTTCCTTCCTTCCTTCCTTCCTTCCTTCCTTTCTTTCTTTCTTTCTTTCTTTCTTTCCTTCCTTCTTTCCTTCCTTCCTTCCTTCCTTCCTTCCTTCCTTCCTTCCTTCCTTCCTTCCTTCCTTCCTTTTCTTTCTTTCTTTCTTTCTTTTGTCTTGCTCTGTCACCCAGGCTGAGGTGCAACGGTGTGATCTCAGCTAACTGCAATCTCTACCTCCTAAGTTCAAGCAATTCTCCTGCTTCAACCTCCCAAATAGCTGGGATTACAGGCACCCACCACCTTGCCTGGCTAAATTTTGGTATTTTTAGTAGAGATGGGGTTTCACCATATTGGCCAGGCTGGTCTCGAACTCCTGACTTCAGGTGATCTGCTGGCCTTGGCCTCCCAAAGTGCTGGGATTACAGCTCAAAAATTTGAGCTCCCAGCTCAAAATTTTTAAAATAATTTATTTATTTTTATTATTTATTATTTTTTTGAGACTGAGTCTCCCTTTGTCACCCAGGCTGGAATGCAGTGGTACAATCTTGGCCCACTGCAACCTCCACCTTCCGGGTTCAAGCAGTTGTACTGCCTCAGCCTCCTGAGTAGCTGGGATTACAGGCATGAGCCACCATGTCCAGCTAATTTTTGTATTTTTTAAGTAGAGATGGGGTTTCACCATGTTGGCCAGGCTGGCCTCAAACTCCTAACCTCAGGTGATCTGCCCGCCTTGACCTCTCAAAGTGCTGGGATTACAGGAGTGACCCATCACGCCTGGCCAAAAAAATTAAAAATAATTTAAAAAATTATTTTAGAGACAGAGTCTTGCTTGTTGCCCAGGCTGATCTTGAACTCTTGGCCTCAAGCGATCCTCCCGCCTCAGCCTCCCGAGCTCAGCTTGGGGAGGAGCTGAGAAGTAGGGAAGGGCCATGAGCCTGGTGGGGGTCCCAGCTCCAGCTGCCACTCTTCTGACTTGGGGGTGTCTGGTGTGCCTGAGCATTTACTGCCATCTTCATTTCTTTAGGTAAAAATGAAGGCATGGTCAGGCACGGTGGCTCAGGCCTGTAATCCCAGCACTTTGGGAGGCCGAGGTGGGCAGATCACCTGAGGTCGGGAGTTCGAGACCAGCCTGTCCAATATGGTGAAACCCCGTCTCTACTAAAAATACAAAACATTAGCTGGGCGTGGTGGCAGGCTGTTGTTACCCAACTACTTGGGAGATTGAGGCAGGAGAATCGCTTGAACCCAGGAGGCGGAGGTTGCAGCAAGCTAAGATTGCTCCACTGCACTCCAGCCTGGGTGACAGAGCAAGACTCCGTCTCAGAAAAAAAAAAAAAAATGACAGCGCTGGATCCCCCAGGTTCTAAGATGCCCTGGACCTGCACGCTTCTTCAGAGACACAGGTGCACACACACCACAATCACAACCGCCACCAGCCCTGGCGGCCCATCCTGAAACCCAGTGGTGATATTTCACCCCCTGGGCGCCCCTCCCACAGGAAAACGCTGTAACCGCCTGTTGGGGTGCATGTGGAGCTGCAGTGCCCAGCGTTCAGGGGGTTTCCCTTCCCAAGGCATGTCCTGGGGGACCCCCCTCAGATCATCAGCGGCTTTAGAGATGGAGACCTAGGGTTCTCCTTGCTGTTCACCAGAGAGAGAGACAGACAAAGAGGCAGAGGTGGAGAGAAAACAGAGATTAGAGAGATAGACTGAAAGAGAGACAGAAGAAGAGAGAGAGAGACAGAGAGAGAGAGAAAGAGAGGGAGAAGCTGGGGGTACCTGCAGTGGAGAAGTCCTGGCCTCTATTTTCCCCGCCTCCTCCGCCTCCCGCCCCGCCCATGTCTTTCTATGCGCTATACTAAGAGCAGTGGCTCTGGGGTCCCAGCACTCACTTTTTGCCCCTTTCCTTCCCCCGTGCCTCAGTTTCCCCTCTTAGG
>NW_020263249.1:0-2590 GCF_003255815.1 Theropithecus gelada | reverse complement strand
TAAATATCCCTTATCTGCCTAAAAGCAGATTCTCCAGAAGGAAACCAATTGTCAAGAAAACTCATCCTGGGAATTTTTATATCTGGAAAGATGAACACAAAACAGGAATCAAAATAAAAGAGACTGGAAGTTGATGCTTTATCCAGAAAGGCTATTACATATTCTTTTGAGGATGCAATTCTATGCTCATCTATTCTCTCCAGGTTGCCTACACTTCTGATTTCCCTCTTCCCTAGAAAGGAAACATGAACTGGATCTCACTGAGTAATCTGGGTAATCGCCCTGCAATGATATCCCACTGCACTTTAAGTGAATTTTGTTTGCCTTTTCTCTTATTAATCTTCCTTTTGTCCGTTCATTTTCAGCAAATATTTAGAGGACAAATAGAGCTTTCTTCCTTTCTCCCAGTATAAGCAAATTCCCTTATAATTCAGGCTGCTTACAAAGCAGCAGGAAGGTTTGTACACAGGCTACAGCACTGTGATTTGACTCCCCTAGTCAGGCATCAGTAAACTTTTGTACAGCCCTAGGCTGTAGGCCACTGATGCTGATATCATTGGATCCACTTCCCCTGCTACTGAGCCAGGATGGGACATTTTAGGGCACATTACAAATGTGAGATATAATGAGTGCAAGTCTGTGTCCAGTTTCATTTGCATCCAATTGATTTATCCATGTACACAGGATAGGCAATTGCTTAATAAGAGATTGAGTATGTTTTTCCTAAAGATGTTAACAGGGAGACTGGTATCTCGGCTGGGATGATGTCCTAAATCACTGATAAAAAGTAATAGAAGAAAGTGTCATTGATGGTGCATGGCAGGGACATGCTCCATGCAGTGGTCACCCTCACTAAGAGGGATGAACTTTGGGAAATAATACTCAGTGGCAGAAAAAAAGGTAGACTATGAAGGTGCCCAAAACAAGAATAAGGTGCAGCCCATTTAGTCTCTGGGTATTACACAGAACTGCAACTCTTGATAATGGCGGATCTGTGAGTGCTGCATGCATTGAGGAAACACGGTATCATCTGTGAATCTGTAGTAAATTGCTTCAGCTAATACTGGTAAAAACAATGCCATAACACCATTACCTAATACTTACAAATATATATGGCATCGTGTCAATAAATTTTATCTTTAATTTTCTTAGAAAGGAACAATGTTAAACTCACAGAAATGTTAAAAGTATAGGACAACGTACCCCCTTCCCTAACTCAAATTATATGAGACTTTTGAAGACCTGAGAATCCTGTCTAGCATTTTGCTATGTGTTTCCTACAAACAAGAATATTCTCCTAAATAATCCCCATACACCAATGAAATATATTACTCCAATGACTCCTGAGGAATATTTAAAATTGTCAGAAAAAAACTAAAAAATATTTCTCATGACAAAATAGTCCTCAGTAGAAACACATTCTCTGCAGACAAATTTATGCCACCCTGGTCTTACTTGGGACACCTGAGGACACTGAGCCAGTGCTTAGCTACTGAGATGAGCTAGCCCTGCAGCTGTGCCCAGCCTGCCCCGTCTTCTTCTCATTTGCATATTCCCAGAGTACATCCTCCTGCCCTGAAGATTTATTAATAGGCTGGACACACTTCGTGCAGGAGTCAGACACAATCAGGACACAGCATGGACATGAGGGTCCCCGCTCAGTTGCTGGGGCTCCTGCTGCTCTGGCTCCCAGGTAAGGAAGGAGAACGCTAGCGGTTTACTCAGCCCAGTGTGCTCAGTACTGCCTGGCTATTCAAGGAAGTCTTCCTATAATATGATCAGTAGTATGAATATTTGTTTTTGTGTTTCCAATCTCAGGTGCCAGATGTGACATCCAGATGACCCAGTCTCCATCCTCCCTGTCTGCATCTGTAGGAGACAAAGTCACCATCACTTGCCATGCCAGTCAGGGTATTAGCAGCTGGTTAGCCTGGTATCAGCAGAAACCAGGGAAAGCCCCTAAGCCCCTGATCTATAAGGCATCCAGTTTGCAAAGTGGGGTCCCATCAAGGTTCAGCGGCAGTGGATCCGGCACAGATTTCACTCTCACCATCAGCAGCCTGCAGCCTGAAGATTTTGCAACTTATTACTGTCAACAGTATAGTAGTTCCCCTAACACAGTGTTACACACCCGAACATAAACCCCCAGGGAAGCAGATGTGTGAGGCTGGGCTGCCCCAGCTGCTCCTCCTGATGCCTCCATGGGCTGAGAGTGTTCCTCAGATGCAGCTACACTCTGATGGTGTTGGTAGAGGGGGACATGAAGTCATGTCTGCACCATAATACTTTTTGCTTTCTCAGCCCCAACTGCACAGACATAAGAAAGACTCTCCTATTTTAAAAAAGACAGAGAAGCTTACACCTGAGGAGACTAGTTTATAGCTTCAGTTGGAATTCATATAACAGAGAAGAAGCCAAAATACATGTTCTAAGCAGGAATTGTCTTAATATGGAGAATTAGAGTCTAAAGTACTGAAGTCTAAATAAAATGTAGAGATGAATCTCTAAGTTTAATGTTTTATTTGCAAAGGAGTATTTGCCAAATGGGGCATACAGGAAAACTCAGTGGTCTTCAATATGTTGGAAGAAC
>NW_020263248.1:0-2590 GCF_003255815.1 Theropithecus gelada | reverse complement strand
TGATTTCACAGAACACAAAGAAGTTTCTCAGAAAGTTTCTTTCTCTTCGTCATCAGAGTGTATTTACTTTGGCCCTATAGTCTTCAAAGGGATCCGAAATATCTGTTCTCAGATTCCACAGAAATAAGGCTAGCAGAGAGATCCAAGAAATGCAGATGTAACTCTGTGAGATGAATTAACAGAACACTAAGCAGTTTCTCAGAAAGCTTCTTTCCAGATTTCATCTGAGGATATTTCCTTTTTCACCATAGCCCTCTAAGGGCTTCCAAACATCACTTTGCCAATTCCACAAGAACTGACTTAGCGAAAGTCTTCTTGAGGGGACTCTGTAACTCTGTGAGATGATTTCACAGAACACAAAGAAGTTTCGCAGACATCTTCTTTCTCTTTGTTATCGGAGGATATTTCCTTTGGCCCTATAGTCTTCATAGGGATTCGAAATATCTGTTCTCAGATTCCACAAAAATAAGGCTAGCAAAGAGATCCACGAAATACAGATGTAATTCTGTGAGATGAATCACCAGAACCCTAAGCAGTTTCTCAGAAAGCTTCTTTCCAGATTTCATCGGAGGATATTTCCTTTTTCACCATAGCCCTCTATGGGCTTCCAAATATCACTTTGCCAATTCCAGAAGGACTGTCTTAGCCAAAGGCTTGTTGAGGGGAAAGCTGTAACTCTGTGAGATGATTTCACAGAACAAAAAGAAGTTTCCAAGACATCTTCTTTCTCTTTGTTATCGGAGGATATTTCCTTTGGCCCTATCGTCTTCAAAGGGATCCGAAATATCTGTTCTCAGATTCCACAGAAATAAGGCCAGCAAAGAGATCCACGAAATACACATGTAACTCTGTGAGATGAATTAACAGAACACTAAGCAGTTTCTCAGAAAGCTTCTTTCCAGATTTCATCGGAGGATATTTCCTTTTTCAACATAGCCCTCTATGGGCTTCCAGATATCACTTTGGGAATTCCACAAGAATTCTCTTAGCGAAAGGCTTCTTTAGGTGAAAGCTGTAATTCTCTGAGATGATTACACAGAACACGAAGAACTTTCTCAGAAAGCTTTTTTCTCTTTGTTATCGGAGAATGTTTCTTTTGGCCCTATAGTCTTCATAGGGATTCGAAATATGTGTTCTCAGCTTCCACAGAAATAAGGCTAGCAAAGAGATCCATGAAATACACATGTAACTCTGTGAGATGAATTAACAGACCACTAAGCAGTTTCTCAGAAAGCTTCTTTCCAGGTTTCATCGGAGGATATTTCCTTTTTCACCATAACCCTCTAAGGGCTTCCAAATATCACTTTGCCAATTCGACAAGAACTGTCTTAGCGAAAGACTTCTTGAGGGGAAAGCTGTAACTCTGTGAGATGATTTCACAGAACACATTGAAGTTTCCATGACATCTTCTTTCTCTTCGTTATCGGAGGATATTTCCTTTGGCCCTATTGTTTGGAAAGGGATCCGAAATATCTGTTCTCAGATTCCACAGAAATAAGGCTAGCAAAGAGATCTACGAAATACAGATGTAACTCTGTGAGATGAATTAACAGAACACTAAGCAGTTTCTCAGAAATGTTCTTTCCAGATTTCATCTGAGGATATTTCGTTTTTCACCATAACCCTCTATGGGCTTCCAAATATCACTTTGCCAATTCCACAAAAACTCTCTTAGCGAAAGGCTTCTTGAGCTAAAAGCCGTAACTCTGTGAGATGATTTCACAGAACCCGAAGAATCTTCTCAGAAAGCTTCTTTCTCTTTGTTATCGGAGGATATTTCCTTTGGCCCTATAGTCTTCATAGGGATTCAAAATATCTGTTCTCAGATTCCACAGAAATAAGTCTAGCAAAGAGACCCACGAAATACAGATGTAATTCTGTGAGATGAATTAACACAACACTAAGCAGTTTCTCAGAAAGCTTCTTTGCAGATTTCATCTGAGGATACTTCTTTTTTCACCATAGCCTACTATCGGCTTCCAATTATCACTTTGACAATTCCACAAGAACTGTATTAGCGAAAGGCTTCTTGAGGGGAAAGCTGTAACTCTGTGAGATGATTTCACAGAACACAAAGAAGTTTCCCAGACATCTTCTTTCTCTTTGTTATCGCAGGATATTTCCTTTGGCCCTATAGTCTTCAAAGGGATGCGAAATATCTGTTCTCAGATTCCACAGAAATAAGGCTAGCAAAGAGATCCACGAAATACAGATGTAACTCTATGAGATGAATTAACAGAACTCTAAGCAGTTTCTCAGAAAGCTTCTTTCCAGATTTCATCGGAGGATATTTCCTTTTTCACCATAGCCTGCTATCGGCTTCCAAATATCACTTTGACAATTCCACAAGAACTGTCTTAGCCAAAGGCTTCTTGAGGGGAAAGCTGTAACTCTGTGAGATGATTTCACAGAACCCGAAGAAGTTTCTCAGAAAGCTTCTTTCTCTTTGTTATCGGAGGATATTTAATTTGGCCCTATAGTCTTCATAGGGATTTGAAATATCTGTTCTCAGATCCAACAGAAATAAGGCTAGCAAGCAGATACACGAAATACAGATGTAACTCTGTGAGATGAATTAACAGAACACTAA
>NW_020263247.1:0-2592 GCF_003255815.1 Theropithecus gelada | reverse complement strand
AGGAAATATCTGTTCTCAGATTCCACAGAAATAAGGCTAGCAAAGAGATCCACGAAATACAGATGTAACGCTGTGAGTGGAAGTCACACATCACAGAGCAGTTTCTCAGAAAGCTTCTTTCCATATTTCATCTGAGGATATTTCCTTTTGACCATAGCCCTCTATGAGCTTCCATATATCACTTTGCCAATTCCACAAGACCTGTCTTAGCTAAAGAGTTCTTGAGGGGAAAGCTGTAACTCTGTGAGATGATTTCACAAAACACGAAGAAGTTTCTCAGAAAACTTCTTTCTCTTTGTTATCGGAGGATAATTCCTCTGGCCCCATAGTCTTCAAAGGGATCCGAAATATCTGTTCTCAGATTCCACAGAAATAAGGCTAGGCAAAGAGATCCACGAAACACAGACGTAACTCTCTGAGATGAATTAACAGAACACTGTACGGTTTCTCAGAAACCTTCCTTCCAGATTTCATCTGAGGTTATTTCCTTTTTCATCAGAATCCTCTATGGGCTTCCAAATATCACTTTGCCAATTCCACAAGAACTGTCTTAGCGAAAGGGTTCTTGAGGTGAAAGCTGTAACTCTGTGAGATGATTTCACAGAACACAAAGAAGTTTCTCAGAAAGCTTATTTCTCTTTGTTATCGGAGGATATTTCCTTTGGCCCTATAGTCCTCAAACGGATCCGAAATATCTGTTTTCAGATTCCACAGAAATAAGGCTAGCAAAGAGATCCACGAAATACAGATGTAACTCTGTGAGATGAATTAACAGAACACTAAGCAGTTTCTCAGAAAGCTTCTTTCCAGATTTCATCTTAGGATATTTCCTTTTTCACCACTGAACTCTCTGGGCTTCCAAATATCACTTTTCTAATCCCACAAGAACTGTCTTAGCGAAAGTCTTCTTGAGGGGAAAACTGTAACTCTGTGAGATGACTTCAAAGAACACAAAGAAGTTCCTCAGAAAGCTTCTTTCTCTTTGTTATCAGAGCATATTTCCTTTGGCTCTATAGTCTTCTAAGGGATCCGAAATATCTGTTCTCAGATTAAAGAGAAATAAGACCAGCAAAGAGATCCACGAAACAGAGATGTAACTCTGTGAGATGAATTTAGAGAACACAAAGCAGTTTCTCAGAAAGCTTCTTTCCAGATTTCATCTGAGGATATTTCCTTTTTCACCGTAACCCACTATTGGCTTCCAAATATCACTTTGCCAATTACAGAAGAACTGTCTTAGCGAAAGGCTTCCTGAGGGGAAAGCTGTAACTCTGTGAGATGATTTTACAGAACACAAAGAAGTTTCTCAGAAAGCATCTTTCTCTTTGTTATCGGAGGATATTTCCTTTGGCCCTATAGTCTTCAAAGGGATCCAAAATATCTGTTCTCAGTTTCCACAGAAATAACGCGAGCAAAGAGATCCACGAAATACAGATGTAACGCTCTGAGATGAATTAGCAGAACACTAAGCAGTTTCTCAGAAAGGTTGTAACCAGATTTCATCTGAGGATATTTGCTTTTTCACCATAGCCCTCTATGGGCTCCCAAATATCACTTTTCCAATTCCACAAGAACTGTCTTAGCGAAAGGCTTCTTAAGGGGAAAGGTGTAACTCTGTGAGTTGCTTTCACAGAACGCAAAGAAGTTTCTCAGAAAGTTCTTTCTCTTTGTTATCGGAGGATATTTCCTTTGGCCCTACAGTCTTCAAAAGGATCCGAAATATCTGTTCTCAGATTCCACAGAAATAAGGCTAGCAAAGAGATCCACGAAATACAGATGTAACTCTATGAGTGGAAATCACACATCACATAGAAGTTTCTCAGAAAGCTTCTTTCCAGATTTCATCGGAGGATATTTCCTTTTTCACCAGAGCCCTCTCTGGGCTTCCAAATATCACTTTGCCAANTATCGGAGGATATTTCCTTTGGCCCTATAGTCTTCAAAGGGATCCGAAATATCTGTTCTCAGATTCCACAGAAATAAGGCTAGCAAGGAGATCCACGAACTACAGATGTAACTCTGTGAGATGAGTTAACAGAACACTAATCAGTTTATCAGAAAGCTCCTTTCCAGATTTCATCTTAGGATAGTTCCTTTTTCATCGTAGCCCTCTATGGGCTTCCAAATATCACTTTCCCAATTCCTCAAGAACTGTCTTAGCGAAAAGCTTCTTGAGTGGAAAGCTCTAACTCTGTAAGGTGATTTCACAGATCACAAAGAAGTTTCTCAAAAAGCTTCTTTCTCTTTGTTATCGGAGGACATTTCCTTTGGCCCTATAGTCTTCAAAGGGATCCGAACTATCTGTTCTCAGATTCCACAGAAATAAGGCTAGCAAAGAGATCCACGAAATACAGATGTAACTCTATGAGATGAATTACCAGAACACTAAGCAGTTTCTCAGAAAGCTTCTTTTCAGATTTCATCTGAGTACATTTCCTTTTTCACCATAGCCCTCTATGGCCTTCCAAATAACACTTTTCCAATTCCACAAGAACTGTCTTAGCGAAAGGCTTCTTGAGGGGAAAGCTGTAACTCTGTGAGATGATTTCGCAGAACACAAAGAAGTTTCTCAGAAAGCTTCTTTCTCTTTGT
>NW_020263246.1:0-2592 GCF_003255815.1 Theropithecus gelada | reverse complement strand
ATTAGGTCTAACATTTAAGTCTCTAATCCATCTTGAATTAATTTTCGTATAAGGAGTAAGGAAAGGATCCAGTTTCAGCTTTCTACTTATGGCTAGCCAATTTTCCCAGCACCATTTATTAAATAGGGAATCCTTTCCCCATTTCTTGTTTTTCTCAGGTTTGTCAAAGATCAGATGGCTGTAGATGTGTGGTATTATTTCTGAGGACTCTGTTCTGTTCCATTGGTCTATATCTCTGTTTTGGTACCAGTACCATGCTGTTTTGGTTACTGTAGCCTTGTAGTATAGTTTGAAGTCAGGTAGCGTGATGCCTCCAGCTTTGTTCTTTTGACTTAGGATTGTCTTGGAGATGCGGGCTCTTTTTTGGTTCCATATGAACTTTAAAGCAGTTTTTTCCAATTCTGTGAAGAAACTCATTGGTAGCTTGATGGGGATGGCATTGAATCTATAAATTACCTTGGGCAGTATGGCCATTTTCACGATATTGATTCTTCCTATCCATGAGCATGGTATGTTCTTCCATTTGTTTGTGTCCTCTTTAATTTCACTGAGCAGTGGTTTGTAGTTCTCCTTGAAGAGGTCCTTTACATCCCTTGTAAGTTGGATTCCTAGGTATTTGATTCTCTTTGAAGCAATTGTGAATGGAAGTTCATTCATGATTTGGCTCTCTGTTTGTCTGTTACTGGTGTATAAGAATGCTTGTGATTTTTGCACATTAATTTTGTATCCTGAGACTTTGCTGAAGTTGCTTATCAGCTTAAGGAGATTTTGGGCTGAGACAATGGGGTTTTCTAAATATACAATCATGTCATCTGCAAACAGGGACAATTTGACTTCTTCTTTTCCTAACTGAATACCCTTGATTTCTTTCTCTTGCCTGATTGCCCTAGCCAGAACTTCCAACACTATGTTGAATAGGAGTGGTGAGAGAGGGCATCCCTGTCTTGTGCCAGTTTTCAAAGGGAATTTTTCCAGTTTTTGCCCATTCAGTATGATATTGGCTGTGGGTTTGTCATAAATAGCTCTTATTATTTTGAGGTACGTTCCATCAATACCAAATTTATTGAGCGTTTTTAGCATGAAGGGCTGTTGAATTTTGTCAAAAGCCTTTTCTGCATCTATTGAGATAATCATGTGGTTCTTGTCTTTGGTTCTGTTTATATGCTGGATTATGTTTATTGATTTGCGAATGTTGAACCAGCCTTGCATCCCAGGGATGAAGCCCACTTGATCATGGTGGATAAGCTTTTTGATGTGTTGCTGAATCCGGTTTGCCAGTATTTTATTGAGGATTTTTGCATCGATGTTCATCAGGGATATTGGTCTAAAATTCTCTTTTTTTGTTGTATCTCTGCCAGGCTTTGGTATCAGGATGATGTTGGCCTCATAAAATGAGTTAGGGAGGATTCCCTCTTTTTCTATTGATTGGAATAGTTTCAGAAGGAATGGTACCAACTCCTCCTTGTACCTCTGGTAGAATTCAGCTGTGAATCCATCTGGTCCTGGACTTTTTTTGGTTGGTAGGCTATTAATTGTTGCCTCAATTTCAGAGCCTGCTATTGGTCTATTCAGGGATTCAACTTCTTCCTGGTTTAGTCTTGGAAGAGTGTAAGTGTCCAGGAAATTATCCATTTCTTCTAGGTTTTCCAGTTTATTTGCGTAGAGGTGTTTATAGTATTCTCTGATGGTAGTTTGTATTTCTGTGGGGTCGGTGGTGATATCCCCTTTATCATTTTTAATTGCGTCGATTTGATTCTTCTCTCTTTTCTTCTTTATTAGTCTTGCTAGTGGTCTGTCAATTTTGTTGATCTTTTCAAAAAACCAACTCCTGGATTCATTGATTTTTTGGAGGGTTTTTTGTGTCTCTATCTCCTTCAGTTCTGCTCTGATCTTAGTTATTTCTAGCCTTCTGCTAGCTTTCGAATGTGTTTGCTCTTGCTTCTCTAGTTCTTTTAATTGCGATGTTAGAGTGTCAATTTTAGATCTTTCCTGCTTTCTCTTGTGGGCATTTAGTGCTATAAATTTCCCTCTACACACTGCTTTAAATGTGTCCCAGAGATTCTGGTATGTTGTATCTTTGTTCTCATTGGTTTCAAAGAACATCTTTATTTCTGCCTTCATTTCGTTATGTACCCAGTAGTCATTCAGGAGCAGGTTGTTCAGTTTCCATGTAGTTGAGCGGTTTTGATTGAGTTTCTTAGTCCTGAGTTCTAGTTTGATTGCACTGTGGTCTGAGAGACAGTTTGTTATAATTTCTGTTCTTGTACATTTGCTGAGGAGTGCTTTACTTCCAATTACGTGGTCAATTTTGGAATAAGTACGATGTGGTGCTGAGAAGAATGTATATTCTGTTGATTTGGGGTGGAGAGTTCTATAGATGTCTATTAGATCTGCTTGCTGCAGAGATGAGTTCAATTCCTGGATATCCTTGTTAACTTTCTGTCTCGTTGATCTGTCTAATGTTGACAATGGAGTGTTGAGGTCTCCCATTATTATTGTATGGGAGTCTAAGTCTCTTTGTAAGTCTCTAAGGACTTGCTTTATAAATCTGGGTGCTCCTGTATTGGGTGCATATATATTTAGGATAGTTAG